>NW_024386792.1:14921007-15132716 GCF_900408965.1 Simochromis diagramma
GGATGTTAAACTTAATTGTTACACCCGATAAAGCAGCAATGCTGATGATTTTATTAAAGATGAAAGAATTTAGACCGTTTTTAACTCTCAGTGTTCGTTTGACTTTGGGACCTGAAGGGGACGGAGTTTTGGATCCAGATTACTCCACGAAGCTCCTCACTACGGCAGCCGTATAGTGCAGCTTACCAAAGTTGTACTAAAACATTTTTTAACAAATTTCGGTTCGAGGTCAGTAAGCACAACCAGAATTCATACATAAGGCACACTCTCGATTTTTGAGAAAATTAAAGGATTTTAAGTGTGCCTTATAGTGTGGAAAATATGTTATACAGAAGAAAAGAATATATCGCGATATATATCGTTACTGCACCTGCTTCAAATTATACCGCAATATGCATTTTAGGCCATATCGCCCAGACCTAGTTTTAACTCAAAACATTTTGTCCAAAATGGATATTTTACAACTCATAGCATCTGGTCAGTCTCAACGGAGCCACTCTTAAACTTGTATACACTCACTGTTGTCACCTTAAAAAATATCAACAGTGTTATACACATTTTTTTTTTTTCAATTTTGCCTAGTGAGTGGTGCAGTAAGGTTACCTTGCCTTAAATGGCTGTACTAAATAATACAAAATGACAGAATAAAGAATTTATTATGTTTTTCTCTTTGGTGAATTTAGCCAATCATGCTGCAAAAAATTCTATACTGTATTATGTTTTAAAATGCTTTGGAAAGCAAAAGTAACCACATAGCACCATTAATTTTATTCCCCATCTTGGCTGAAATGGTTTAAAAAAAAAAAAAAAAAAAAAAAAAAAAAAAATCTAACTGTATAACACTTACTGCAAGGGTCTTCCCAGAGCCAGTCTGAGCGATTCCAACCATGTCTTTGCCACTCAGGGCTACGGGCCACCCCTGAGACTGGATTGGAGTTGGTTCAGTCCAGTTTTGTTTGACAATTACATCCATAACGTAGCCTGAGGAAGCAAGACATGCAAGTTTAGTAGCTGCAAGTTGAAATATCAGCATAGGGTAATAGAGCAGACAGGCAGTTCTTAATTATTTAAGCAGCATGAATTTGTACTCACTTGGAAATGCAGCTTCGTGGAACTTTACGATCGGTTTGGGGCAATCTCTGCCTTTAACAGTCACTTCTTTGCTTCTTCGGTACTGTTCGACCTCTTGCTGGAATTCCAAAAGGAAATAAAAAGACACAAGTTCACATTAAAGCAGCAATACCCACTGAAATCATGTATAATTTTAAGAGCTTTACATTTTATGTTTTTTTTTTCCTAGTTAAAAAAAAAAAATAGAGAAAATTATGCAAAATCAGGCCTTACAAGTGGTCTGCGGGTGACATCTGGGTGCTCCTGGTAGAAGTTCTTTTGAAACTTGGGAAGCTCATCGAGGTTCCAGTGCTTCTTTCGCAGCCTCTCACCAGGGTTGCCGAACTTTCCAGGAGGAGGTCCACCCCTATTGCCTCCTCCACCACCACCAAAACGAGGAGGCCCACCGCCATATCTTCTTGTGAAAAAAAAAGAAAAAGAAAAAAAGATGCCACGTATAAAAAAAAAAGAAAGAAAAGAAAACAAAGTACCCTTTTGTTAAAATAACAATTAACTGCTCAGCCATTCCTATAGAAATATTCTTAAGGATGCAAAATGAAACACTGCAATTGTTTAAATAACTGCAGTCTGGACTTTTTCAGGTTGGCTTAAACTATGAATGAAGTTAATCGCAGCATCACTGCTGAGGTTTTCGCCTGTTTGGTCAATTTCTTCAATCGCAGCGCTAGATGTATTTCCTGTCTCCACAGTTTTATAGCACTATAAGGAAACAGCCTTTGTAAAATAAATATAAAGGCATTTGTTACACAAAACACAATCTTTCTATTATATCCATTTTCCATGTATTTATTTACTGGAAGAAGAGGGTATTTGTGCCCACTTAGTTTCTAAAACTTAAATATTTACTTTACAGAAAATCAGCACCTGTGGAATTTCGGGAAAACGGAAAAGTGATATGATCGAAGATATGCTTTGCATTTTGTTTTTGAAAATAACAGCATTCACCAAAAAGTACCCATAGATGAAATAAATGACAGCAAAGAAATTCATTAAATGGAATAAATACAAGTTTAGGACCAAACATTTGTAGGTTGAATTTTTTCACTTTCACTTTTTTTTTTTTTTTTTAGAGGTTTTAGCCAGAGCCAAAGAATACAAACTGGCACTGTGAAATACAAGTTATTTTTTTAAGCTCATTTTGGTATTTATGGTGTAATTTAGATTATTATAATATACTTTTTTTAACTTAAATAATCAGACAGCGTAAAAACAAACAAACAAAGACAGACTTTTTGCCGAAGGAGATCACATACAGTGCTTTGGAAAAAACAAACAAACTTATGAAAGATGCCACCTTACGATCTAATGATTGCACCTCTATTTAAACAAAATAAGATTTAGATCCCTTTTTAAAATACTTAATAATTGATTTTAAAAATTGGTATATGAACAATTCAGCTTTTTAAGTAGGGCATGGCAGAAATTTAAGAACTACACCCTTAACTGTCAATAAACTAATCTTTTAGACAGGCGTGGTCAGGACAACCAGAAACCAACAAACAACAAGAAGCTGTTATGTCAAATGCATACGTATAACAGGCTAATAATTACATATGAAATTTACTTAAAAAAAAAAATTAGATAAAGCAGTTAAGATTGTCTCTCTCACATAAACCATTTAAAAAATATTTTAATTTTAAAGTCCTTTGGTTTAAAATGTGTTATGTAAATAAAACTTGAAGCTGTAATTATCATCTTTATGAAACGATGGCTTTTACTTATGTATATATATGTTTTTTTTATTTAGGAATATTTATTCATTGTAGCTTTCGTTTTTGATGAAACCTAGTACTGAATAGGCTAAAGCTCCAGGCTGCATCTTTTCAGTATATTATCTATGTTCTTTCCGCTTAATTCAATCCTTTGCCGTTCTGTTTTGTTTGTTTGTTTGTTTTTAAATGGGCATTTATTTAATTGTCATTTCACAAGTACATTTAACCAAAACAAACGCTAAATAATGACAAAAAAATTGTAATTAAAATGTTTCATAAACAGTCCCACATTATATGTATATATTTAACTTTATGTTATTGTAGTATATGTATACAACACCAGGTTTACTAACATTAAAAACCCATATACAACTATGAATGCTGTACAGACTGAACAGGTTCAAACCGCTTATGCGGAGCCATCTTTGAATACCGCTTCCGCATAAACAATAACATGTCACATCACCGAGCCTGACGTGACCCGGTTAATACACGGTTAAACGGGGCTGTTATGAGGTTTCGTTTTGCCTCCGGTGACAGAAAACGACTCTTTAGTAATAAATTGGGCCTCAGCGACATAAATCTTGCACTCTCAAGAGAAGACACTTCTGCGTCACATGCTCCGGTAACGGGAAGGCTGACGTGCAAACGCCGACACGGAGTCGCCGTTCGCTGCCATTTTATCTCCAAACGGCAAGGAAATGGATTACATTACACTGACAGGGCGCCGCCCGCATAGAAACAAGCGTACATTCTAATACACGCCTTTACTTACTAACAGAAAGGCGACAATAAACCACGAAACCCTCGCAGTGACATTTGTTTTGACACGTAAGACAGCGCTGCAGCCAACGGCCGAATGCTACACTTGGCATTTTTTGCTAATATTAAGGAAACCCACACTTACCCTCGGTCTCTGCCACGATCTCTGTCTGAAAAACCTGGCATTGTGTTGTAGACTGCAGTGAAAAAAATGGGATAAGAAGAAATATCAGCTGCCGGCCTATAAAACAGGCGAAAAAAATCTACGAGCTGAAAGCGCACCGGCGAAATAAAAAGAAAATGCCGGCAGACAAAAGTCTGTCTACCGAGACGGAAACGAGGTCAGACGGGACGGATAACATTTGTATCAATGCGCGTTTTTCATTCGTATTAGCTGTGGTACTATTTTATGTTCGCGTTCAGGACTGTGACGTTTATTTCTACAGTTGATACAAACCTGCTTTCTTTGCTTTCTTTCTATCTTTCCTTTATCCGTCCCGTTGACATCAGTAAAAGCATTTTTCAAAAGCATTTTTCTGAGAAGTGTATGACAATTGAACAGTAGTGCAACTACCTCCTCCAAAGTGAATAAAGTAAAAAAAAAAAAAAAAAAAATCTACAATCCTTCCAAAAAAACTAGACATCCTTTACATCCATTAGACCTAACAAAGATCCTGGCAATTGAGTATATACAGATGTTTATAATGTAAACCTTTAAAACGGTCCACATTCAAAAACAAGTCTGTGATCTCTTACTGGCATGATGTTTGGGTAACTGGAAATATGTTGTTTTCTAAAACTCTTTTGCCTGAATTCTTAGATACAGTGTGTTTATTTAATGGAATTTACATGGGATTTATCACGTATATGTGTTTTGTTGGTGTGATGGGGCTCCAAGGTGTTTAGGATTTACATATTTTCAACATTGTGAGAGAAGGACAGCAGCAAGAGTGAAAGGGAAAGTTTACAAGATGTGAGACTTGCTGTGATGTAGGGTTTGGAGAAGGTGGTACTAACTAAAAGATAGGTGACAGAGCTGAAGATGTTAAGATTTTTGTTGGGAGTGTGCAGAATGGGCAGAGTTGAAAATTAAAAAATTAAAAAGTACATCAGGGAACAGCTCAGGTTGAGCTGTTTGGAGACAAACGAGAGGAAAAGTTGAGATTGTTTGGATGTTGGAGGAGGGATAGTGGATAGTGGAACAAAGGATGATAATATGGAGCTAAAAGGGAGGAAGAAAATAGGAAGACTACAGGGAAGGTTAATGGATGTGAATGAGGACATGCAGAGGGTTGTTGTAACAGAGGAGGAGCCTAGGGATAAAGTTAAAGGGAGGCAGATAGTCAGCTATGGCGACCCCTAAAGGAAAGGGAGAAGCCGTAAGAAGAAGAAGAAAGTGTGTACATGCCCAGAAACTGCAGATAAAAAATTATTAACAAATTGAAAATGAAATTCTCCACACATCTTTTATTTCCACTTCATCTGTTTACTTGTGCCTGTTTCACTGAATATCCCCAAAACTACTTAACAGATTTCAGTGCCATTTTGTCAACAACAATGACAATACTTTTACAATTTTCTTTGTTAAAAATACCGATGTTTACCAAATGTATGGCAATTTAAAAGAAACATAACTCAGTAGAAACCTTGCCCACTTTAAATTTTGTACACTTCATTGTACTCACTGAAATATCCCTGGGTTATCATGTGGAAATAACCAAATGCTGAGTTTCTACGGTCATTGTGATACAGAATACTTGACATTGCATTCTTAATCATTAAGCTATAGTTTTCCTCCAGATCTTCCTTTAATTGAACATGGCCAGTAGTGTGTAAATGTTAAAGTGGAATAAATTTCATAACTACCTGACAAAAAAAACATTATAACATTATCAATTTGATGGTTCATATCTTGAGCAGCGTGGCATGCCAGATGCATAACCTCATTTTTTGTTCTTTCCAGCAATATCCAGAGTAACAGCAAGTAAACATTTATTTGACAAATAATATTGCTAATTCACACAGTTCATTCACAATTAATCAGAGATATAAACATTATATGAAAAATGTTTATAAGCCACCGATTAATGTACCTGCAGAAACAGAAAAATAAAAATAAAATTATAACCCAGATATTTTTACCACAGGCAGTCGTATTTTTGACAACGATGAGTTGTTTATACGTCTTGCTTATTATAAATCTTTTCTTTACCTTGCAAATTTTGTATTTCTTGTACAATTACACAAGAACACTATCACTAAAATAACACGTGTGAATGATTAACATCTTCATGTATATCATTACATCCTATTTTTTCTTTAAATGACACAACCTATGATAGCATATAAAAATATGATATTTTGATCTGATATTTGAAGCTGACACTGCACACAAGCTGATTTATACTTGATTATTTTTCAAAAGTTATCTTTGAATCAGTGTTAATATAATTGTACAATTATGTAAAATGCCATGTCATGTTAAAAATCAGTAATTCTGTCCAAATGTGTTTGAATGAGCATTTTTATAAATACGTAGGGGAGACCGGGGATAGTTGTAACGTGGGTCAGTTGTAACACTTCCAATTTCTCCAATCAGGGCTAAGTTTCAAATGATGTGACTCATCCTGTGCATGCCCAATTCAGTTCTGCTATCACATGTGAAAAATCAGCACATTTTGTCAAACACAGACAATTTAACACGAAAAAAAGTAATTTGTATGCCAAAAAGTAAGTTTTTCTACTTTATTTCAATTTCTAATAGCATTATCTGCTTTGCAGTTAAACTCATCAAACTTAAATTGTGTTACTTGTATGTCTATGGGGATATATTCTGTGTAGGTCTTTAATGCTAATGTTTTAGCCGTTGGCTGTAATGTTAGCTAGTTCATGGCTATAGGAGTCTGGGTCAGTTGTAACAGCAACAGTCTGGGTTAGTTGTAACAATAATGCAGATGTTACAACTTGCCACACTATTACTTTAACTTATATTAAACAAGTTGGGGCAACGACATCAGCAGAGAGAGGTTCACTGGTCGCATTTGTATATGCGGTTAATGCCATTGGCAACACAATTCCTCCACTGTTTGTGTTCCCACACATACATTATGCAGATCACTGTGTCAGAGATGGACCAGTAGGAAGTACTGGTAGTGGAAATAAATCAGGATGGGTGTGAGAAACAGATTTCCTCATCTTTCTGAAGCACTTTGCAAACCACACCAAGGTAAGCCATGATAAAAAGTAATGGAATTGCGATGCTGGTGAACAACTACATTTTTTTCAGCTTCATTGTTATGTTCAAAATTGGTGCAAGAGTTGTAGGTTATAATGCCCACTGAGCCAATGAGGCCAAACTCAAGGAAGACCAACCAAAATTAATGAAATATTCAGTTGCAGAAAATTCCATAATTTGTCTTTTTTGGGGGGTTGGAATATGTCCAAAAGCTAGATTTCTGCATTCTGTCACACACACACACACACACACACACACACACACACACACACACACACACACACACACACACACACACACACACAGAGCTACATAAATGGATGTAAGTGCATTCATGTGTTGAATAAACAAAGATTACATGTTAATGTTTTGTTAGTACCCTTATTTCATTGTGTTACATTTCACCCCAGGATATGTTACAACTAACCCAGACTGTGGGGTTAATTGTAACATTTCACTCTTTGTGTTTGAGGCCATATCATGCAATGAGTAATTGTGCTGCAGAGAAAATAGCTGCACTATTTAATAGCTGAGACATGTAAATACTTTGCATTACATTTTGAATCCACTACCTTAAAAGAGCTCCAATTTACAGACAGAAATGTCAAAAATGTTACAACTATCCCCGGTCTCCCCTACTGTTGTGTGGTCAGCAGTGCTGTTGCATCCATCCAGTAGCGGTTTTTGATACGGGCGACACGGGCGGTTGCCCGGGGCAGCATCGTGGTGGGGGCGGCATCACGGGCATCGGCAAAAAAAAAAAAAAAAAAAAAAAAAATGCTTGTACTCATGCTGCCCCGACATCAGCCAGCGCATATTGGGAATGGCATAGGCACCGATCGGTTTTCTATCGCCCATTTCCTGGGAGTAAGGGCACCTGTTGCTTGCTGCACAGGGAGGAGAGGGCGGGGCGGCAGGGGGATTCACTGGCTGGCTGGAGCAGCATCTAATAACCAACTCGCAAAATAAAAACAAAACAACAAACACGAATACACCAGACATCATGATGCAGACTTATAATTTGCACCGATGTTTTTTCGAAATTCTATACGCGAAAAGTGAGCGCGAGAGCCCTCGGTACTGCTGAAGTCAAAGTAAACGTTATTGTCATCTCAGTCCAGTATATAGAGAGACGAGACGACGAGGCTCCAGTTACAGCAGTGAAAGTAAACAAACAATAAATATAAGAAAAGTAAGAAAATAAATATACACTTTAGGACCAGGGGTAAAGGGATCAATAACAATTTAAAATTTATAATTTACAGTTTGATGATTTAAAGCAGGGGTGTCAAACTCAAATACACAGTGGGCCAAAATTCAAAACTGGAACAAAGTCGCGGGCTAACGTTAATATTTAATAAAAAAATCTTCCTCCAGATATAAGAATGAATCTTTTCTTATGGACTCAAACAAGTTTTGCTGAAAAACTGAATATGGAACAAGCAAAGCTAAACTATATATATATATTAGCTGTATAATACCAGTAGGCCAGCTCTAATAGTAATTTGGTATGGCTTTGCGGGCCAAATGTAATTAGGCTGCGGGCCAAATTTGGCCCGCGGGCCAGAGTTTGACACCTATGATTTAAAGTCTCACACACAACCCGTCGAAAGGGGAGGGGGGGGGGGCTGCTTCCAAGTAGAGCACATTTCATTCATAATGATGTAAATCCAAGCCCATTATGTATTCATGATTTGAATCCTGGGTTGTGTGAAGTCCCAGAAATAGACCCTAGACAAAGTGAATCTGTGAACTAAGGTGTAGGTCTATTAGGTTATGTTGTGGCGATCCTCGAGTTGGTGGATTTGTGTTCATACTGCAGTGCAAAATTAAAACCAATGTAAGATGAACAAGAAAAGTTCAAAGCCATCAGGTGCTCAGTTTAGAAAAAAAAGAAAAGAAGAGGAGGAGAAAGGAGCAAAAGATACAGGTAAGCCGATGTGTCATTGGACAATGGCAGGTCATCCTGAAACAATCAGAATCAGAATACTTTATTAATCCCTAAGGAAATAATGTGGATTACAGTTGCTCCAAAAAGAAATGGTAAAAATAATAACAGTAACAGACTAAACTCCAAACAATACATTATGTTACAGATTTTAATATTAATTAGTCATTGTCAATTGTTGATTTGTCCTGTTCTCATTGTATGACGAATTATGATGGCTGTTTGGTAGCAATTTGCATACAATGCATACTCTCTCTCTTCATATATGTGTGTGTGTGTGTGTGTTTCTCTGGTGAAATTCAGTATGGTTCCGACAACAGTTTTATGTTAATGTATAATCCTTAATATGTTTTATGTGTGTGTGTGTGTGTGTGTGTGGGGGGGGGGGGGGGGCAGAGGGTGTGTTCGCCCGGGGCACCAAACAGGCTAGGACCGCCACTGCATCCATCCATTCTCAGGTCCTTCTTTGATCACGGATATTTACACTGAGCCTTGGAATTTTCTACAGAGGGAGAGAGAAAAACATGAGTAAGGAAGTAGTTTCACAGTAAACACTCTGCTTTAAAAGTGTGTTTAATGGATGCTTTGGCTACCCAGTTTATTAAAATCTAAAATTTCAATCGATTACATTTTTAAAAACAAAAATATATTACGTTATAACATTACGTTGCAATATAGTTTAAGTAAGCCAATTTTTGAATTTCACATTTGAGCAAATTTGCCTTTTCAGCAGGAATGATTAACTTGGTTAACCTTGAAGTGCCATGGCTTTGACAGCAAGACCAGAAGGAAACTTTACATTACTCAATTACTTTACTGAAGTACACTTTAACCAACAATATTTTGAATTTAAATATTGTACTCCAAGCAATATATTTTAAAGGTTTTGTTTCCATATATTATAATATATTATGTCTTATTGTTATAGATAAAACTGCCCAGCCAAATTAATTAAAGTAAGTTATGTAAATAAATAAATATCTAAGACATTAATGTAATACATGCATTCCTTAATAAATATTTATTGTTTGCTAATATAATGTCTGTTTTAAATTAACTACAAGTTTGAGTCTAAAATTATTGATTAGAATATTATTTCAAATTCAAATTCAAATTCAAATTTTATTTGTCACGTACACAGTCATACACAGTACGATATGTAGTGAAATGCTTGGACAACTGCTCGTGACCTAAAGAAAACAAAAAAGGAAAAGGCTATGAATAAGATAGGAAATAAATATGAAAAATTAAAAAGGGTAAATTTAACTAGGAAGGAATAAAATATAAATTAAGGTTAAAAATGAAATAACTGTACAACACAAATTAGAATGAAGGGTAAATTTAACTGGGAGAATAAGATAAAATATATAAATTAAAGTTGAAAATAAAATAACTGTACAACAAAATACACAATATAGAACTATATAAGAATGTATGAAGAAATATAAATAAATATATACACAATAACAGCAGCATATACACAATAACAGCAGCGTGATTTAAGTAATGAAGTGAAAACAATGTCCAGAATGTCCAGTGTGTGTAAGAACTGTATGTGTGGGTCAGTACTGTGTGGTGGTGTGATTGAGAGACCGTATCGCCTGCGGGAAGAAGCTCCTCCTCAGTCTCTCTGTGTTGGTCTTCAGGGAGCGAATCGCTTTCCTGACCTCAGCAGAGAGAACAGTCTGTTGTTGGGATGGCTGAGGTCCTTCACGATCTTCCTGGCCTTGGTCCAGCACCGCCTGCTGTAGATTGAGTGCAGGTCAGGGAGCTCGGAGCGGATGGTGCGCTCAGCTGATCGCACAACCCTCTGTAGAGCTCGTCTGTCCTGCATGGTGCTGTTCCCGAACCAGGTTAAGATGTTTCCCGTCAGGATGCTCTCTATGGTGCAGGAGTAAAAGTTCCTGAGCACCTTGGAGGGCAGTTGGAAGTCTCTCAAGCGTCTGAGGTGGTAGAGACGCTGATGGGCCTTTTTCACCACGGTGTTGATGTGACAGGACCATGACAGGTCCTGCGTGATGTGAACTCCGAGGTATTTGAAGCTGTCCACTCTCTCCACTGGGCACTCGTTGATGACAGGGGTCTGGTAGTTCCTCTCCTGCTTAGTGCTGAAGTCCACTATCAGCTCCTTTGTCTTACTGACGTTTAGAAGGAGGTTGTTCCTCTGGCACCAGTTCTCCAGATTCCTAATCTCCTTCAGGTAGGCCGTCTCGTTGTTATCAGAGATCAGGCCCACCACGACGGTGTCGTCAGCAAACTTGATGATGGTGGTGGAGCTGGTAGTGGCCACACAGTCATATGTGTACAAAGAGTACAGCAGGGGGCTCAGAACAAACCCCTGGGGGGCTCCAGTGCTGAGAGTGGTGGAGGCTGAGACATGTCCGCCCATCCTTACTGCCTGTGGTCTGCCAGTTAGGAAGTTGGAGATCCACAGACACATAGATGAGCTGAGTCCCAGATGCTCCAGCTTGGTGGTGAGTGTGGAGGGAATTATGGTGTTAAATGCAGAGCTGTAGTCTATGAAGAGCATTTTAACATAATTCCCCCTTCTAGTGTCCAAGTGAGTGAGTGATGTGTGGAGGAGATGAGAGATGGCATCGTCTGTGGAACGATTTGGACGGTAAGCGAACTGTAGTGGGTCCAGTGTGTCTGGTAGTGAAGAAATGATGAAGTCTCTGACCAGGCGTTCAAAGCACTTCATCACTACTGAGGTGAGGGCTACAGGGCGATAGTCATTGAGAGAAGCAGGGTGGGGTTTCTTCGGGACAGGAACAATGATGGACTCTTTAAAGCATGTGGGGATCACCGACTGAGATAAAGAGATGTTGAATATCTCAGTGAACACAGGAGCTAGCTGGTATGCGCAGTCTCTTAGGATACGACCTGGGATGCCGTCTGGTCCTGCTGCTTTCCTGGTGTTCACTCTCTTGAAGGCTCTCCTTACTTCATGCTCGGAGATGACAAGCACGTTTCCGGTGCTGGCAGTATCTTCCTGTCTGCAGCCGTTAGCGCTGCTAACACTAGCATCGTTGGAGTCCTTAGCTGCAGCCTCGAAGCGAGCATAGAAAGTGTTCAGCTCGTCTGCCAGAGTCACGGCCGCATTCGTCATACCGGTTGTTGGTGCTTTATAGTCCGTTATTGTCCTTAGTCCCCGCCACAGGCTCCTAGAGTCACTCTGTTGGAGTTGTGACTCTAGTTTCCTCCCGTAGCGCTGCTTCGCCTCTTTCACCGCCCTCCGCACGTTATATGACGCGGCTTTGTATGGGTCCATGTCCCCCGTCTTGAGTCCCGTGTTGTAGGCAGCGGTGCGGGATGTCAGAGCGTCGCGGAGTGCTGTGTGAGTGCCTCATGCAGCTCGCATAAGGCGGTGACCGTGTCCGCTTGTGGTGGAATATAAACGGCACTTACAATGACCGATGTAAATTCTCGAGGTAGATAAAAAGGACGACACATGATGGACAGTAGTTCCAGATTTGGTGTGCAGGAGCGTGTGAGAGGAACAACGTTCACACTGTTGCACCAGTTGTTGTTCACCATTAAACACATGCTGCCTCCCCTTGACTTCCCCGAGTCCCGTGTCCTGTCCATGCGGTGAACCGAGAAGAACTCGGCCGGCTGGATGGCGTGGTCCGGCACCGCTGGGTTCAGCCATGTCTCGGTGAAGCAGAGGAGATTGCAGTCCCGAATGTCTCTCTGGAACTTTACCCTGGCCCTGAGGTCGTCAAGCTTGTTCTCCAGTGACTGGACGTTGGCGAGCAGGATGCTAGGCAGAGGTGTGCGGTGTGCACGAGCTCTCAGCCTGTTCCTGACGCCGGCTCGCTTCCCTCTAGGCCGCCGCCGCTTCCCTTTGTTCTCCCTCAAGATCTCACTCGGCCAGCTCGGATCCGGAGTTAAAAACTTCGAATTGTGAGTACATTGTATACCAATAGAAACAAGAGTGTCACTGTCATACCTAATGTACCCAATGGTGGTGATTTTGCCGATTTAGAAACGCTGAAAACTAACTTAAAAAACAAAGACAAAGAAAAGGTGGTCGGAGCAGTCGTGACGGCAGCCGACCTCACCGGCGCCATCTATTTATTTATTTATTTAACTTGAAT
Organism: Simochromis diagramma; assembly: GCF_900408965.1. Taxonomy (NCBI): domain Eukaryota; kingdom Metazoa; phylum Chordata; class Actinopteri; order Cichliformes; family Cichlidae; genus Simochromis; species Simochromis diagramma. The sequence continues at coordinate 14,933,896 of NW_024386792.1, forward strand.
AAAGATAAAAACAAACAAACAAGATAATTAGATGATGACCTCAAGCCTAATATGCTTTATCCTAATTTTGGAAAACTCATTAAAGCATTAATTTTCACTATAACTTAAACACTTATCTAACAAAACAATTTTCAGGTCTCTTACAACACCACTTAGACACAGACTTGAACCTGACAGTTTTCTACAGTGTGTCAATCCTGGCTTCCTGTGAGCACTATCTTCATTTATTTATTTATTCTTTTTTTTCCCTCTGCTTTCTTGGTCCCCCCTGTGCTACTCTTGGGAAATATCTCTACTTTTATATAAACATGTGAACAAAGAGAACTTGTTTGCTTGACTCATTGTCTCACTTATAAACACAGAAGTGAGTGTGCTGAAAAGGTTAATGTGGAACCTGAAATCACCTGTGTAACAACACAACAAGGAACACTTTGCCTTATTTCCTAATTTCTGCGTAGATTAATGGCATCAGACATTCATACCAGATTTTTTTTTAAACCTTCTGTCTTCTTTTTTTTTCCTTTTCAAATTTACATGTGCTATAGTTTACAGATTGTTATGTGAACTGTTTTTGTGGCTGTAAAAGCTAAAATATTTGTTTTAATAATACAGATTAAATCATAAATTAAGTAATGCATTTTTTTTTAAATGGAGCTCCTTGTGGGTAAATAAATTCTAGTAAATGTGTTTGGCACAACATCATATTCAGATCATCATCATCATCATTGCAAAAGCTGTCAGACTAAAAATATATATAAAATGTCTGTTTAGGGGATGACGCATTCTCAGATCCTGTTAACAGAAAAAAATCTTTCCAAATTGCTCATTGAAAGACAAGTCGCAGAGGTAACAGTCTACTTACTACAGAAGTCCCGGCAGAAGCATTCTCTTTCATTTCTGAGATTTGCCAGTAACTGCAACAGCTTCTCACAGTTGTTTTTGTTGTTATTCACTGTTGTGAAAGTAAATAAATATGTAAATATTTATAATATATATAAAAAAGCAGTACATATGTTCTATCATATAACTTGAAATTCTGTTATAATTTGTAAATTACATTTGGAAAACAAAACAGAAACTCACTTTGGACACCAATGCAGATGATCCCAACCAGGAGGAGAAGACACAACAAACCCAGAAACATTGAACAACTTCTGAAATGATTTCTCTTTCTGGTTTTCTCAGTGACTAAAGGTGTTTAACAAGAAAAATATAAAAGAAATAGACAAATAATTATAGCTTCATAAAAGAAGCCTAAATTATAGTGCAGTACATTTAAACACATTTTTAGAGGTAACATTATTGCATTTGCTCTAGCAAATCAGCCAATAAATTAAATATGAAAATCTGGTAAATAGAATATAAATGTGTGTGTTATTATTATTCATACTTCTAATGAGCATACCTGTGTGCTGAGCTCCTGTCGGTCCAGGGGTGTTTGGTGACGTACTCTCCACCCAGGGGTTATCATACACTCTCAGGCTTTCTGCACTTACATAGACGTCGACTATACTTTCCTTCTTCTTGTCAGAGGGAAAGTCTTTGATGCTGCCCGGGTTAGCGTACAATCCTTCCGACATTATTTTGTCAGGCTATGTTACATTAAACACACACCTGTTGCAGTTTTTTCTACTGTACTCTAAGTATTCAGAGTATTTTTGAAAAACTTGATATAACAGCAGTTGTGTCTGATTTTTCAAAAAAGAGGTAGGACACAAAACAAAAAGAGGAAGATCATAAAAATAGGAAGTCATAGATAATTACCATTTGGACACCCACTCATTCTTTTTAGAAACTGATCGGTGCTAAACTTTGCCATTTGATTTGTGGTTAAAATAATAGATAGAAGTAGATATTGTGTTCACAGTTCCTGACCGAGGCATTCTCTGATTGGCTCAAAAATCACGAGGCGAACCTTTGCCTGAGTTTCTGCAGTCATGCTTTGATCTGACTGCAGCTTTAGGACAAATTTGAGCCAAACATTCATTATTATGTGTGTCTGCACATCTGTTTTCCACAAGTCTTTCCACTTACAGAGCCCAATTAGAGTTTCCTTTCCCCACTGCTTTTTCTCACACTCTTTCTGATAACTTGTTCTTCCCAGTCTAACACTTAATTTTCATCTGACTTCACGATTAATGAGGCAGCATAATGAATTCACAGCAGTGACAATAAAAAAGCGCCATGGCTGTTTCCAGCTGAAATAATCATCTCCTTAAACTTCTTAAAATATGCTCTGTGCAAAACATTGTGGGGGAAAAAAAAACACATTCTACTGATAATGACTTACAGACTCAATTTACTTAAGAAATTACACTGTAAAGTTTTTATATGATGTAGCATTTTTTGTATTAATGGTATATATCACCACTGCTGCTGAGGAACAGAAAACAGGAACATAAAACATAAAATTGTTGCATTCAAAAACATTTTCACATACAATAATAAAAATGGTTAACTAATGCCTATCAGTTGAATAAACGGAACCTCTTCTAAATGCTACTATAGTAATATAGGATTCAGTAACAGATATAACTAATTATTCAGTTATTTTAATTAGCATCTTTAGCCTGTGATAGCTCATAAAATTAACAAGAATTGATAAAAAAGATTTATCAGTTGGTTTGTTTATTTATTCATTTGTTGTCACTTATTGTATCACACAGCTATTTATACATGAAGAATGCAGACTGTAAACCCAAATGCTCAAAGTCATTAAATACATTACACCACAAGTAATTTGAACTTAATTTTAATAAAACACTCCTACAAACTCAATTTCTGAACTGCATATCAATAGTCTGATCCTTTGTTTCTCCAGACTGGATGCTGAAATATCAGTGAGCAGGACACCAAGCACCAGCTTATTTAGTTTTCAATCTCACATATGAACTTTCTTTGAAGATTGCATTGCAAATCATTCCAGTTTGAGTTTGGCTTTCCTTCACTAAGTTCAGCACAGTCTTCGTGTGATTCCCTAGTGTGTCGCTTGCACTCTCAACATCTCTGCTCCGTGCACGCTCAACTCTCTCTGTACACCGTTATAAATGTGCCACAAAACCAACCAATCACAGACTTGGATGCAAAAATTCTCTTGGCTGTTTTGGTTTCCAATCAGCTCGCTAGCTACTGCATTCCGGAAACACTGTCCAAAGTGTAGCTAAATCCATTTTTTGGTCAGTATGTTTAATTATTTTATTTTAAAATATATATATATTTTTAAGACCATTGTTGGTTTTAATCTAGTTTAAACCAAACCAGTCCATTGGATTTAGCTACATTCTGGACCGTGTTTCCAACTGAGCGAGAGGGGCTGTCATTGTGTGTGTATATGGATAATCGCAAACACTGAAATACATTTCTTGCATGCAGCAATTAATTTTGTTTGCTCAAATTAAACTTTTCTTCGCTAAAAATTCTTTTCTCCTCAAAATGCAACATTTGTACTTTCAAAGTTTTTTTTTTAAGTGCGCTCAGAATAGAGGCACAAAAATAATGCCATACTTTTGTATGACTGATATGTGCAGATAGAAGCAGAAGGCAATTAATATCATGAGGAACTGCACCTGCACCTACACCTACACGCCATGTCTGCCGTGGTACAATGGGACTTCTGCTCCTGAACCTCTGTGCACAGCATCTGCAAATCGGGGCTGTATGAAGTCACTTCATCTTTGCGCAAGACTGTAAGCTGTCATCTGTATGGAAGCCCGTTTTCCGCCACTAAAAAAAAAAAAAAAAAAAAGATCCATAACTCAAAATTTCGAGTTATTTTCCTGAAATTTCGAGAAACCTGGAACTTTTGATCATTAAATGTCACCCCTTCTGTCTTCCTTGGGAATTCACCATAGTCATAACCTGCACAGTCTACATTCTGCTTCACACAGACTTGGACACTGCCTTATGCGAGCTACACAAGGCTCTCAAACACTTCACCAGGATGTTGCACTCATTGTCATGGGAGATTGAAACAAAGTCAATCTCAGACGCACATTTAACAACCTTTACCAATACATCACCTGCCCTTCTCAGGGGCAGTAGTACATTGGACCACTGTTCTACTCCGTTTAAGTACTGTTACAGATCACAACCCCTGGCGGCATCTGGGAGTCAGGCCATTCCACCATTTTCGTTATGCCTGTTTAAGAACAAAGGCTTAAGCAGGAAGTACCAGTCACAAGGGAGATCGCACACAGGACGGACCAATCCATAGCCACGCTGCGTGTTTGATGATGTGCTTTATGACTGGGACATGTTCCGGCAAAATTATGATGACATAGACATGTTTAAGGAAGCGGTTGTGGGATTAATTGGGAAGCTAGGGGTTGATACAGTAGAAAAAAACTATCATCTGAACATTTCCAAATTAGAGGCCATGGGGGGACAAAAACATCTGTGAGTTTCTGAGGCTGCACACTGCCACCTACAAAGCAGAGCTCGCCTCTTTTAATATGGATCAATACAAGGCTACATCATACATTGTGCACAGTGTGGTAAAAAAGGACAAGCCGAGCTATGGGGGAAAAAACAGTCTGACTCTAGGAGCCTATGGCAGGGACTGCGCACAATAACGGACTATAAACAACAAGCCTCTACAATGATGAATGCCGACACTTCACTGGTCCACCAGTGAAGACAAGGCGCTAGTCCTCACAAGGCACACCGTGACGAAAGCTTTCAGTAAAGTGAACACCAGGAAGGCAACAGACTCAAGGCAACAGACTCAATGAGCAGCTAACACCGGTGTTCACAATCTCAGCGTGGCTCAAGCAGTGGTTCCCAGGTGCTTCAAACAGTCGGTGATTGTTCCTGTTCTAAAGAAATAACAGCTTGCTTGTCTCAGTGATTACCGCCCAGTAGCACTGACTTCATTTGTTATGAAGTGTTATGAGAGATTGGTCAAAGACTTCATCACTTCTTCACTTTCTGCCACCATTGATTCACTACAGTTTGCATAGTAGACCAATTGCTCCATGGACAATGCCATATCACACCTACTACACACAACCCTGTGCCATTTGGACTCTGGCAGGGGAAACTATGTTAAGATGCTATTCGTGGTCTACAGTTCTGCATTCAACACAATAATCTCCTCAAATCTTTTCACCAAGTTGAAGGGTCTAGATCTCAGTTCATCACTATGTCAGTGTATCCCCAACTTTCTCACAGACAGACCCAGCAGTGAGGCTGGGAAAACATGTCACTCCCTTTTTCTCACTTAGCAATACCTCCACTGTCAAGTTAGCTGACACTGTGGTGGACCTGATTTTTGATAACATCGAGAAGGCCTATGTGGAGGAGATCAGGAACCTGGAGAACTGGTGCCAGAAGAATAACCTTCTCCTAAACATCAGCAAAACTAAGAAGCTGATTGTAGACTTCAGCACAAAGCAGGTGAGAAATTATGAGCCACTTTACATCAGTGACGTGTGTTGTGGAAGTTTTCCATTAAATAAAGCCTGCAGACGAGCAGTGAGCGGTAGCTAACATTCTTTAATCAAAACACACAAAGAACAGACAACCAAGCTTGTGGAGAGTGTTCATCTTTAATCTTCCCCACAATCTAAGCTCTCACATGCAAATGGCAACAACAATGATACAGAGGAAAGACCTTCTCCAGAGTGTCAAAGTACTTTGCATGGCAAAGTGAAACAGCATTAGGTGGTCATTCCCAGTCACGGTCATGGCTCCTGGTGTCTGTGCCATCTACAGAGTCATAATTCCAACGCTGATCTCCCTCTGCGCTGTCACCTTTGGAGCTTGGCACGCTCTCTTCATCCCCCGATTTCTGTTCCAACGCGGCTGTAGATTAGGAGCAGAGCAAGTCGTAAACTCCTGTAGACTTCCTCAACGTCAACGTAGAAACTTTTTCACTTTATTTTAAGATTTTGCTGTTCAAAATCTCCTCATGACAATCTTTTGGAAGCCCAGTGCCCACTTCTGCATAGCATTCCGTGTGTCACTTGTAAATAAAGCTCACTTGCAGTAAATCAGTGCCGGCACTTGCGTCCATCTCTCACCACTTCACATGACTGCTGCCGCAACTGTGACAAAAGGTTTGTCCACTACTTTTGATTTCTACCTGCAGGTGCTGAATTTGTAAAGCAGAGTTCTTGCAGAGCTGCTGTAATTCTTCTGGGCCTGCTGTGTCTTTTCCTCCTGATGGGACTCATAACCCTGGTTTTGCTTTGTAAGTACAACAGAAATATAATTAGCATGCCAAAATCCTCACAGGCGATGCATGTATTTTATGATGATGTGTCCAACACAGTCACCCAAGGCAAATCTCAGTGGGAAATGGAGGCAGTGATGCTACACAAGCTTTACGACAACGTGACCAGCGAGAGTGACAGTTGCTGACTTGAGCAAATTCTCAAAAACTTATTCGAGACAAATTATTAGACCTGACATGCACTCCCTCTGAGACCACAAAATGTGAAAATGTTTGACATAACACTTTTTAACATATACAGCTTTTAAATGCATACATTGATATTTTTGTAAAACTGGATATGTTGTGTGCAGTGCCTTTTGTTTCTGTTTTACATGAAGTTCTTTGAATTTGTACCACTGATTGCTTCTTCAAAGCAATATTTTGAAAGGCTCATGATTGGGATTATATGGATCACAGTAAGACAAGATTAATCTCATTTTCTTAAACAGACTATAAACAAAACTGGGTGGCCTGTAATGGCAATTTGTTCCAAGTTTCTTCGGAGCCGAAATCCTGGGAGGAAAGCCGACAAAACTGTCGTCAAAAAAGTGCAGACCTGATGATTATCAACAGGAACAGGTTTGTGTGTGTGTTCAAACATAATACAGATGTGTGTAGAACAAAGAATTAAACACTGAATGAAAACAACTGATACACTGATACATCACTTTAAGTTCTCTATGGTTACATTTTGTTTCTCTCTTTCTAAGAAAGAACTTTGTGAACCAGTTCAAGAAGAATTTGTGGATTGGACTGACTGACTCAGAGAGAGAGGGGACATGGAAATGGGTGGATGGGACTCGAACGAGCACAAGGTTGAAATAAAAATAAAATCTGTCTCTTGTCCATAAAGTATTTTTGTGTTATTGTGTACTTTAACAAAATTAATTTGGTTAATAGGTTACTGAAAACAAAAGACTGACTGAATTGTTGAGCTTAATTCTTATAATTTTATCTGTATTAGGTACAGCTTGTGATGTAGCATAACTTAAGCAGCAAGGAAGGTAATAAGTAAATAGCATTAGCAGACGATTGAAGTTCTTTTAAGTAGTGATGTGACGTTCTGTATCGAGGCTTCGAAGCTTGTGTCGAGTAATTGAGGGGGCGTTTCCGCGATGCGCGTATCGAGGCTTGCTTCATTTATGGGAGGAGCTGAAAATGATGACGTCCGAAGCCTCGCTGCCCGGCTGTACCACATGACTGGTTCATGACGTGGTTCGAACTTTGCCGCGAGATATGACAGCGATATAAACCCCTCAGACTTCATTCAGAATGTAGGTGTTTGATGGAGAGTTGCGGTTAGTGAGAATTTGGAGAGAGTTTGGAGACAGTTTGGAGACAGTTTGGAGGTTTATGAGAGTGAGGAGAGAAAGTCAGGAGAGAATGGAGCCAGCTAAGAAGAGGAGGATGTCCTCCCCTGTGTGGGAACATTTTGATCTTATTCCTCCCAACAAGGTATGTAAATTTCTACAGAAGATGTATTTTCATAATACTGATGGTGCAATACAATTTATGTTAAGCTGTCTTTACTTTTGTACAAGGTCAAGTGTTTGCTATGTGCTAGGGAGCTGGGATATAACAACAACACCTCATCCATGCTTAGGCACTACAGAGCTTTGCATGAGAAAAGAAAACAATACTATACAAAATGAAAAACCCTCCATTTGGTTACACCCAGCGATGCAATCATTGACCTCATGACCCTATATAAACAGGAAGTAGTGGGCGGTCCTTCCCATACACCTGTCTCCCATATAGGACCTGAATACACAACGGTAAGTATAACCAAAGCAACATAAAGAAACATAATTTACCAGACATGTGCCTGTAAACAGAAGAAAATTCAGATGATCTGATGGTATAGTGTTTGCTTTAAAACACATGCATGGATGTAAAGAATGTAACTACTGCTACCACAAACAAAACTCGGGATAGTGTGTGTTAAGAGAAGTTACACCAGCAATGTCTAAATTAAAGCATTATGGCTGACTGTAAAATAACAGAACACAAAATAACAATATATGCAAGTGACAAATGGCAAATCAATTCCGTTCTAGCCACTTTGTCACACAGCTACTGGAATCAGGGGAATAAAGAGCCAAATGGTGGCACACAGCAAAATTGTGGAGAGATAAATAATTACAATGCAGAAGACAGCTGGAATGATGCACCATGTTCTAATAGACAATTCTGGATATGTGAGAAGAGAGTTTCTCCTTAACTTAACATCCACACCCAACAAATACTGAGATGAGATGACCCATATGGAAAAGACATATATCAATCTTATAAAGTTTGTATCTGTCTTGTGTGAAACTTGTATGAAAAGCATACAAGAGTGAAAACAGATTCATCCAATTAGGCTGTCAGTCGTCTGTCACTTTTTGCCAGCCAGGAAGGAGAAGCCAAACCCCAGGTAACTCAAACTAAGAAAGATGTATAAATATAACATAAAACAGAACTTTGACCTTGCAGTGTTAATATGTGTGCACACTAATGATGGCCAAATGAAGCTTTCTGAAGCACTGAAGCTTGTATTGAAAAACAGTTCACTACTCGAAGCTTTTCAACACAGTCCTCTCTGGTGACATCTGGTGGCCAAAAATATGAAGAGCAGCTTGAATCCACAAAATAAAACCAACTGCTTCATTATGATTGCCCACTCTACAGAGTGGAATTCTGTCTGATATTGGGCTGCCGTTGTGTTGCTTTGAACGTGTATTCTTTGGTGGTTAAAAAAAAAAGTGGTTTATTTGTTAAATAAATAATTTTGACCAGTAAACTTTCCTTGTTCAAACATGCACCATGGTGTGGTCTTTCTTTGCTTGTGACTTATTGATGTTGGTAAATACAATAATTGAAAAATACCACATTACATAAAATATACATATAATAATGTACAACACATTATGGAGTATTATTCTGCTCTGAGGTCCTGCCTCCATGCACTTATGCAATTAACCGCTAGACGGGTATATTTATAAATAATATTATATTAGGGAAAATTTCCAAGACATATTTTTGACCTTGGGGTAGAATTGATTGTGAACTGGAAAGGGAAAATGCTTATGAACTTGCAAATTAAAAACATGATGCATTTAAAGTAGCCCTTTTTCATTTTTATTTAAGAAGAGAATTTGTTCTAGTGTGCGATGGCCGAACCTGTTCCTTTTCGTGGAGGTAATTTCTCCTGCCTTAAGGGAAATCCCTTCACATGGAACAGAAGAGGCTGGAGTGCAGAGAAACTGGTAGAGATGCAGTTATACATTCTAACTGGACCCCACAAACTATCAGATAAAGAGAATAAATAAATTCAATTGCTGCACATTTGGCAGACTAACATTTTCAGATTAATTAAACAATAAAATATATATTTTTACAACATTACATGTAAAGAGTCAAGTGGAAGTTTTTCTAAAGTTATTTAATGATATTTATATTATGGAAGCAGATTTTTGATATTTTACCTTTTCCCCGTTTTCAGATATAATAAACAAATAACCCAGGAACCACAACACAAAACTATGAGGAATGCTCTTTGTTTTGTGCATAAACACACAATGTTGTGATGGTTTTCACAACTATGAGACCTTTAGCAGGCATTTAGATACAAAGACAAAGCAACTGAACAAGTGTGTCAGATCTCATTAAGATTGTATTACAGTAATGTGATAAAATAATGTCACACAGGAAGTTTGGACTTTTTAAAAACACATTATAACATATACAATGTAATTTAATTATATATATAATGTAAAAGATGGCCTTCTCTACTGTTTCTATTCATACTACATGTATGATATATTATAAATTCTTTCAAGTCAACAAAGCGCTGCAGTGAGTGTTGTGTGCATATTCAAATGCAAAGACGAATGGAGTTATAACACAAACACAGTCTTGAGGCATGCCACCAGTCCTCTAATTTCCTGTTAAATAGAGAACTGCTTGTGTCAATATATTTTCACGTTCAGAGCAACTACAAACAACTTCAGAGACTCTCTCAAAACACTGATCACCTCAGAGACTTAAAGACCCAACTGAACCTCCAGTCATGGATGAAATCTATGAGAATACAGAGGAAGTATTAGGTTGTCACAGAAAGTACAGAAGTGAACATAGAACTTCAGAAGACATTTATATGAATCAGGAAGCGATCCAAACTGTGCAACTTAAAACAACTGGACCTGCACCCCCAGGTAAAAAACACATCTATAAATATTACAATTACATGTTGCTGAAGTTTTGTCGACAAACAAAACTAAAACTAAAATTAAGAATTTTATATAAACTGTCTGAAGAAAACAAAAGACTAATTTCAGGAAACGCAATCTGCTGTAGAGTTACTGTAGTTGTGGATTTTTGTTAGCTGTTAATTTTGATTGAGATAACAATAATAATTTAGTTTTGATTAGTTTCTGTCATGGTCCTGTGTCTGTGACCCAGTGAGTTGAATTGTTTATTATTTATATCCCTGATGTTATGTTATGTTATGTTATGTTATGTTATGTTATGATGTGTGTGTTTTAGTTTTGGTATTTCTAGGTCCTGGGTTTTGACCTCTTTGCCCCTCATGTTATTCTGTTCTCCCTCTGTTCCAGTGTAGTCAGGTCTCTGTGTAAAGCCTGCGTCTCTGAGTCTGTGTCTTTGCGTGTGTGAGTTTCCTGTTTTATTGTAAAGTCCCGTGTCTTATGTGAGTGTGTCTGGTTTTGTTCCCCTTGTCTCGTCAGCTCTGATTTCTCCCAGCTGTGTTTTCCTCCTGTCTCCTATTCCCTGATTACTCTACTGTGTATATAAGCCCTGTGTTTCCTTCTGCTTGTTGCTGTTCTGGCTGTGTTTTTTTTCCCCGTGTTCCTCTATGCGTTCATTCTTCATGTACCTCTACTCTCTGTCTCCTTGTGTTCAGGTTTGTTGTTTAGTTCTTAGTTTTTCCCAGTTTCCCACTATTTCTCAGTTCTGTTCTCGCCACCCTCGCCTTTTGTTGCATGTCCCTCTCCACAATAAAGCTCACTCACATCAGCAGTGCCTGCATCTTGGGTTCTCACTCATAACCCCACACGTCTGCCGTTGCAGCCATGACAGTTTCAGTGTTAATCAAAGTTTACACTGTTGCCGGTGTTTGCTTGTTTGGAAAGAGCTCAGAAGAGAAAATAATACAATACGAATACTTTGTAACTAACACTATTTGTATCACTGACACCAAGACCCATTCTCAGATACTGATTCTCAGGAGCAGAAATTATCACGTACTACTTTTTGATAAAAAAAAAAGAAAAGAGAAGAAATGAAACTGGTGTTATATTAAATTTGAGGATATGAACATTTTTCATTTTTAGACATAACAAATATTGACTTCTACCTTCAGGTGCTGAATTTGTAAAGAAGAGTTTCTGCAGAGCTGCTGTGATTCTTCTGGGTCTGCTGTGTCTTTTCCTCTTCATTGGACTCATAACTGTAGTTTTTCTTTGTGAGTACAACAGAAGTTTAATTAGCATGCTAACATTCTCACAGGTGATGCATTTATTTAATGATTACATGTCCAACACAGTCACCCAAGGCAAATCTCAGTGGGAAATGGAGACAGTGATACTACACAAGCTTTACGACAACGTGACCAGCGAGAGAAACCAGTTACAGACCAGTTACAACAACATGAAAACGGAACAGAGCCAATTACAGACCAGTTACAACAACCTGGTTGAAGAGAAAGAACAGCTCCAGAAAAGATTTGACAACCTGACCACAAACAGTGACAATCTTCAGAGAAAGCTTCAAGGTAATTATTTCTTAATGCTCAATGGCCATTTAAAATTCAAGTTTTTTGTCACATACACAGTACAACATGTAGGGAAATGCTTGTGTCCGAGCTGGGACAGGCCGCACCATTCCAGGGCTTTGGTTTAGCAATGGGGGGGGGGGGGGTGTCTAGCTAGGACCCTTACTGGATACCGGGTGGGAATCAAACTTTCAAATCCCACTCTAAAGGTGTGTAGTCTTACCACTATACTATCCAGCTGCTTATTTGATCTCTAACAGCAATTTAACAGTGATTAAGGATCTTGGGGGGAGAGCAGCATAGTGATGTGTGGTTAGCACAACAATCCTGGGCGTGTGTGGAGTTTGCAAGCAGAATGTATCTTGGGAAAGGCCTTTGAAGGGTAAAGTTGTAAATGTAAACTGAGGCTAATGTGAGTGAACATATGAATATTCTATACGTTCATATAAGCTTATTTAGACCGTTTATAGTGGGGCATTAACCTGCATTGACAAGAAACAACCTTCTGATGTTTAACTGGCTTCTCAGCTCCAAAAATAACTCTAGCGTTCTTCATGTTAATAGAAGACATGTTAACACTGTGGTTTTGGTTCAGAGTGTGTTATGCTACAAATGACTGTAACACCATCAAGGATTCAAAACGAGAAGTGGACAGAAGAGAAAAGTTGATTTCTCCCTAACTTAACTTTAATTAACTTTCTCAAGACAGTGACAGTTGCTGACTTGAGCAACATTACCAGACACAAATTATTAAATCCGAGAAGCACTCCCTCTGAGGTCACAAAAATTTAACATTTTTCAAATTTTTTTTGTGTTTTGAATTTGTACCACTGATTTCTTCTCCAAAGCAATGGTTTTTAAAGGCTTATGACTGGAGTTGTATGGATGCTACCCGTCCCCCAGTAAACCCAAATTTTTATTCTGATTTTCTTAAACAGCTTATCAACAAAACTGGGTGGCATTCAATGGTAGTTTGTTTCAAGTTTCTTCAGAGAAGAAATCCTGGCAACAAAGCAGACAAGACTGTCTTCAAAAAGGTGCAGACCTGATGATTATTAACAGCCGAGGGGAACAGGTGTGTGTTCAATCATAATACACATGTGAATGAAACTGCATGAAAACAGAGGATACACTGATGAATCACTTTAAGTTCTGCATGTTTACATTTAGTTTTTCTCTTTCTCTTTCTTTCTAAAAAAAGAACTTTGTGAACCAGCTCAAGATGCGTTTGTGGATTGGACTGACTGACTCAGAGACAGAGGGGACATGGAAATGGGTGGATGGGACTCGCATGACCACAAGGTTGAAATACAAATTAAATTCCTTTCTTGTCCACAAAGTCTTCTTATGTCATTAAGTACATTAACTAACTTATTTTAACTAATATCATGTCACACAAAACCAAAGACTGACTGAATTGTTGAGTTTAACTTTTATAATTTTATTTGTATTTCAGCTACTGGAATAGTGGGGAACCAAATGGTGGCAGAAATGAAAACTGTGGAGAGATTAAAACTTACGACTCAGAAAAAAGCTGGAACGATGAATCATGTTCCAATGAAAAATTCTGGATATGTGAGAAGAGAGTTTCTCCATAACTTAACATCCACGCCCAAAAAATAATGCATAACACAGAGCCATGAGATCAACTTCTGAAATGAAGCTGACCAGAAAGCAGTGGACACTTACAGCGAGTAAAATAAGTCACCAATTTTCTGAGTAAACATATTTCTAAAGGTATTATTGAAATAAAATTCTCGCCACATGTCAGTAACAACCCATCCAATCCACACATGCAAGGAAATTAAACCACAGATGTCCATAAATTAATCCATGTTTGATAGCGAAAATTGACACAGGGAAAAAGTATTGAACGCATGAAGAAGGTGCAAAAAGTCATGACACCAACTTAAAACTATCAGTAATAAGAAAGCAATCCTGCCACTTAATGCAAATTAATATCACCTGATTCAGTCCCAACTTATGGGCTATAAAAAGGTGATGATGATGATGATGATGATGATGATGATGAAGCCATTTATTTGCCACTTGCAGTTGCCTGCAGCAAGACTTGACCTCTCCCGATCATACATACAATACACAAACATCACATTGGGTTGACAGGTCAGAACAGGTAGCGTAACGAAAAAACAATGAAATGTACAACACAATAGTGGAATGGAGGAGAGAAAAGGAGAACTCAGACTGAGCTCCTAGTGGGAGATCAGTATAAGAACAGAAAACAAACTCCTCAGCACAAAAAGCACATGAATCTTCACACCATAACACCATGAAAACACATCACAAGCAACAGGGGTGGCTGCATCGAGTGGGGGCAAGCTTTTGGCATATGGAGGGAGGAAGGGGGTGAGTATATGTCTGTGTCTGTATACGTGTGTGTGTATGCATGTGTATGTGTATCCTGTGTTCAACTGAGACAGTGTCCCTTCACCCAGATGAGCGAAATTAAACTGTCGTACAGCCGACCCAGGTGGCCTTGAAGGGTGTAGTGTAAAGAGTCGAAAACACAGTCCCGTTATCAGGGAAAGCAGAGGCCTCGGGGGCCTTCAAGCAGCAATGTGGGTAGCCAGATGAGAGAAATGATGGTTGTTTGGGTTTAGTGCGAACGAGCTGCATCCAACTTTAAAGCCAATCTAAATGTCAGTCACTGGTCACCGGGTCTGTCAATTCCCCGTTGAGGAGCTGTGAGCTTCTCCAAGATCCATGTTGCGTTCAATAAGCACAGTCTGAGTACTCACAGCCCTTCCCATCACTTACATCATAGTGGCTAGCCTTGTGGGGTTTTCTTTCTTCAATCTTCGAAAAGCCAGGGCCAGCTCCGATCAGCAAGAACCCAGTTACCATGGTTCTGAATAGGTATAAATCTTCTATGTCCTCAATTGAAAGTCCCACCAGGCACAAACGTCCCTCCGGTACAATCAGGTTGTGAAGAGCTACAGAAAGACCTGAAATTAGCTGATACAATTGTTTCAAAGAAAACAATAAGTGACACATTCAACTGCGATGACCTATATGGACGCTCAGCAGTGGCGGTCCTAGCCTGTTTGGCGCCCCGGGCAAACATTCCTCTGGCGCTCTCGCACTCACTTTTCGCGTTTAGAATTTTGAAAAAACATCAGTGCAAATTATAAGTCTGTATTATAATGTCTGGTGTTTTCATGTTTGCTGGTTTGTTTTTATTTTGTTTTATTTTGCGAGTTGGTTATTAGATGCCAGAGAATCCCCCGCCGCCCCACCCTCTCCTCCCTGTGCCGCAAGCAGCAGGCGCACCTCACAAACGGAGGGCGCCCTTACTCCCAGCAAATGGGCGATAGAAAACCGATTGGTGCCTATGCCATTTCCAATATGCGCTGGCTGATGTCGGGGCAGCATGAATATGAGCAATTTTTTTTTTTTTTGCCGATGCCCGTGATGCCGCTCCCCACCACGATGCCACCCCAGGCAACCGCCCGTGTCACCCATATCAAAAACCGCTACTGACGCTCAGCATACAAGACTCCATTGGTGAAGAAAAAGCAAGTCAAAGTGTGTTTTAAGTTTGCTGAACAACATTTTGACAACTCTGTGAAATATGATGTGAATATAGTCTGGTCAGATGAGAAAAAAACTAAACTCTTTAGATGCCTTAATACAAAGCTTGCTTGGAGGTCAAAAGGCATTGAATATCACCCAAAAAACACCATATCAACAATAAAGTTTGGAAGTGGGCTCATCGTGGTGTGAGGATATTTTTTAACATTCAGCACTGGCACGCTTCATATAACTGAAAGAGGAATAAATAGAAAAAAGTACAGAGAGACCTTTGATTAAGAGAAACTGCTGCTATCTACCGAAGAAATGAGTTTGAACATTCCAATAAGACAATAATGATTTCTCATTATTTAGCATAACCTAATTGATGGGTATCTATGGTTTGCTGTCTTTACATGTGTGGATTGGATGGGTTACAACCAACATGTGGTGAAATTTTCATGTCAATTACACCTGTAGAAAAATATTTACCTAGAAATGTGTTTAATACCTATTTTACCCATTGTATGTGGAAATAAGTGTTTTTGCAATGCAAAGCACATCAAAAGAAATATTGTGCTCAAAATACTCATGTTCATGTTATACAAAAAGATTATGTTGTCATAAGTTTGTATCGGTGTGTAAAATTTAACTTTGAAAACATTAGCAATTTAGACTGTGAGGAAAACATTTACTGAATCTATCTATCTATCTATCTATCTATCTATCTATCTATCTATCTATCTAATCCAGCACATAACAGCAGGGTGCAGGATGCTAGCAGGCAGGGCATACATGGAACGCCATAACTAAGTGGCCGGCATAGTATACAGAAACATCTGTGCCGAGTATGGCCTGGAAGTCCTGAGATCAAAATGGAAGACGCCCCTTAGGGTGGTAGAGAATGACCGAGCTAAGATCCTGTGGGACTTCAAGATACAGACGGACAAACTGGTGGTGGCTAACCAACCGGACATAGTGGTGGTAGACAAACAGAAGAAGGCAGCCGTAGTGATAGATGTAGCAGTTCCGAATGACAGCAACATCAGGAAGAAGGAATATGAGAAGCTTGAGAAATACCAAGGGCTCAGAGAAGAGCTTGAGAAAATGTGGAGGGTGAAGGTGACGGTGGTCTATTAAACCCGATTCTTTGATCCCCATGACAGAACAGAGAAAACCGGACACAGAGTGGTCAAAACATTTATAATTCTTTATTCAATCATCTTCCGGAAGAGAGAGCCCTGCACAGCCCAAAGCTGGTTGCAGAATCTCTAACATTAGAAGCTAAAAATGTGTCTCATATAGGTGTTATTTTGGTACTTTACACGTCACACACAGCCTCGATACAAAAATCTCCTTATGTGTTACTAGTTCCTCTTTTTCTGTCAGATTTCCGGTGCAGCTCTGCACTAGACTTCCCCTTTTCTTTACTTCTCCTTTCTAAACTCTATTGCCAGGGCAACTTGTCACCCTCTGTCCTAGTTCTTTGTCACCTCTGGGCCTGGTTTATAAAGGCCTATACATAAAACAATATAATCAGAGAATAAGCATTAAGAATATATATTAATTACATGACAGGTCCCAGTGGTATCGGAGCACTAGGTGTGGTGACTCCACAGCTAGGTGAGTGGTTCCAGCAGATCCCAGGAACAACACCGGAGATCTCTGTCCAGAAGAGCGCAGTCCTAGGAACATGCCACCCATGAGTTACTTATGTAATACCTGTAATACCCCGGTTAATATTTTGCCTCTCAGAACAAGTAACTGTTTTTTCTCTTGTAGCAAAGGTGCATAATACAAACTGTGGCTAAATATATGCTATCCTTTTACATAAAGTTGATATTCTTTTCACTCGTGACATATGTATTGTTAAATAAGTTTAACCATTTTGTTGTTTGGTATCATGCTAAAGGATATTTCAGCTTGCAGTCTGAAGGAGCCAGGGATCAGACTATTGATCTGCTGTACTGTGTTTTTCTTGCATAAAAAGCTTTGCAATCTAAAAAGTTATAATGTTATTTGTTTAGGTAACAATAATTAAATAAATAAACCTACTGTTAGTTTAGAAAAGACTTCTGTGCCACTTTTCCTAACCTGGAAGCTGAGAGATGGCCTATTCCTGACAAGGAGACAATCCTCTGCACTTTAAATAGATGATACATCCTGCTGGCAGCAATTCCAGAGAGCAATGACCACTTGTAATGATCGTCACATTCTTCATATATCCATGTTGGGCAGAGTGTAAATACGAGGCTGAATGTCCTTTGTACAAGCAACACACTGTGTAGAAAAGTCAGTGTAGAGAAATTCAAGTAGTCAGCCTGTCTCACACTAATCAGAGTGCTCATTATATCACACAGTAATTTGCATTGCTTTCCCCCTATTGCTAAAAAGAATCATGCAGATGTTAAATGGGATAGTTAATCTGTGAGGTTTTGTGACATCACGTGCACATTGCTCAAGGACACGATAAGCGGTAGCGATCACATCCAATCACTGATACACTTTACATAGAAATTACCACAACTTTTCCCCCTCACGATGCTTATATTCTGCTGTGCCGCCGAGGGCAGCAATCATCAAGGACAAAAAGAGAATCTTTTTTAATCACTGTAGTGATGTGAAAATGAAGCCATGAACCAGTACTGAACCTCCAAAAGTTACTGAACCCCCCCTCCTCGATTCAGAGATGGTCTTTCCCTTTTCACATAAATGGCCTCCTTGACTCCACGCTCAAACCAGCGTTCCTCCCTGTCCAAGATGTGTACATCCTCATCCTTGAAAGAGTGTCCACTGGCCTGTAGGTGTAAATAGACTGCAGAGTCCTGGCCAGAGGAGGTGGCTCTTCTGTGTTGTCTCTGAATCGGGGGCCTAAGGGTACATCTTTCGCCATCTTACAATGCTGTGATTGCAGCCATTCCCCAACTCTCTGTGAATGGTACTCATGACCATTGATCAGTGGATTTTGGTCAGTGGTTGTTGATCAATGGTCATGAGAATTTGCATAATTAAGATTAAGGAACTGACCTCCCAGCCCATTGTTCTTTCAGTGGGCTGGTTTCAGTCATTATGCAAATGTACTGTTTATGAGATTGGGGAAACCTGCAGTCAGTTGAGACTGAAGAAGTCACTTGGAAGAGTGACGAAACGTTTCTCCCACAAAACGCCACGTCCAGATGAACAGAATCAGCTTTTGGAGATTTACTTTCATGGATGATTGAGAATGCATCAAGGCGTTTTAACCCACTTTGGCAAGGACGGCCTAAAGATTTGTACGTCAGTATGAGCAAACAGCACGTAAGATGGCGGACAGTGTTGTGAAGGTTACTTTTAAAATGTATTCCATTACAGATTACAGAATACATGCCTTAAAATGTATTCTGTAACGTATTCCGTTACGTTACTCAATGAGAGTAACGTATTCTGAATACTTTGGATTACTTAACATATTATCATGCATTTTACAACTACATGAATGTGCTATTGCTGTGTGATTTATTACTATTACTTAAGGTCCGCGGCTCTGAACCGTAGTAAAGGGACCTCTGACTAATACGGGTTCCGTGTCGGGCTCATAGCCGAAAAATAGCTTTACTTTTTTGTGTGGGTCAACTCTGCTTGCGAGAGACAGAGAGGTGTTGAAAGGTTGCTCCAATGGAACTTATTGTTTCGGAGGAAAACACGAACAAAGCGTATAGTCGAGTTTTAATAGCTTACTTACAACTGGGCTCGTCAGGCACTCTTCTTGGCTGCAGTGGTTATTATTATATTTACATGCTTCCAGCTCCCGTTTCTGCTCAATGACAACTCTACTTTTCGACTCTCCTTTTTCTCCCACCTCGCGCTCACAGACACATAACGTATGGCAGTCCATTCTCCCAGCAGCACGGACTACACTGCCCATGAGGCTACATTCTTTAGAGCTATACCTGTAGCATTCTGCCTATTAGCTTAGCACAACAACAACAAAAAGGCGCTCGCTCACCCAGGAAACACGTAGAGCGAGAGCGTCACCCTGTAACCATGGCAACCGCAACGCTGCCGCCTGGAACTACAGAACGTAGCTGTCAAACAAAACCCAAACAGTCCTGACCCGCCACAATATGAAACAGGAAAGTACCGCCGTGTAATCCATTTATTTCAACAAAGTAACTGTATTCTAAATACCACCTTTTTAAACGATACCTGTAACGGAATACAGTTACTCATATTTTGTATTTTAAATACGTAACGGCGGTACATGTATTCCGTTACTCCCCAACACTGATGGCGGACTACAGAAACCACCTGAGATTCAGCCTCAGATGCCGACAAATCAGGATTACTCCTAAAAGTCTGTAAATGAGCCATTAAGTTAAAGACTTCCGGGCAAGAAAAATCCTCCAGAAGGCACAGCATCAGTTGCTTAATGAACGGGTGAGGCAAACAAATTTTACCATCGATGTGTTAAAATCCCAAGAGGAGCGAATCCGACAGAGACTGACAATGCTTTTAGATGAGAATACTCTTAAAAAGGTGTTTGACTTCACTGAGAAGGCTCGTCTAGCACAGCACAAGAAGTCTAAGACCAGGCAACAAAGGAAGTTTGACTTACTTGTTGTACGTCGGAAACCACCGCAAAATACGGAGAGTGTCCTTAGTGACCAGAAGAGACAAGGATGCGACACGGAGGATGTGGACAAGTGGGTGAAGAATTTGTCTGACAGACAGCTCACCCAAACAGAGAAAAACATCCTTGCTAAAGGGCTGAATTTTGCTGTCACACCGAGACAAATCCTTCTAGTGGAGCGGATCACAGCCACAGAAACAGCAATTCGTAACAACAATATTACAGAAGTGGAAGCAGAGCAACTACGGACGAAAGTTTTGGCCTGTCTCAGCAATGCAAAGGCCCCGGCATCCAACATCACCATGGAGGAGAGGAAGGCACTCACATCACTTAGTGATGACAACATTATCATCCGTCCAGCACACAAGGGTAAGTGCACAGTTTTGCTAAACCAGAAGGACTATCATGAGAAAATTTTGTCACTACTCAGTGATGAAAATACTTATGAGCCCCTGAAACGAGACCCAGGAAGTGGCTACAGGAAGAGGGTGATAGACTGTCTGAAGCAGTTAGAACAAGACAAGGATATTGACCGGACCTCATATCACAGGCTGTACCCAGGGGAATCTACACCAAGTATGTATGGTTTACCAAAAATACATAAACAGGGTGCACCTTTAAGACCGATTGTCTGCATGATCAACTCGGTCACCTATAACATCTCCAAGTTTCTGGCTTCGATCCTCAACCCGCTGGTGGGCAGCTCTGAACACCACATCCAGAACACCTTGGATTTTGTTGAGAAGGTGAGAGATGTCATTATGGAGGCAGATGAAACCATGGTCTCGTACGACATTACATCTCTCTTCACTTGCATCCCGGTCACAGAAGCGTTGGAGGTAGTCCGTAAGATATTACAGGATGACACCAACCTCAGCAACAGGACCACTCTCAGCATCGACCAAGTGTGTTTGCTTTTGGAGCTGTGTCTTCATTCCACCTACTTCACATACAAGGGTCAGTTCTACAGGCAGAAACATGGGTGTGCCATGAGCTCCCTAGTTTCACCCATCATGGCCAATTTGTACATGGAAGAAGTGGAAAAGAGGGCTTTGTTATCCTACCCTGGAACACCACCAAGCCATTGGTTCAGATATGTGGATGACACCTGGGTGAAAATCAAATCTCAGGACGTACCACAATTCACGGATCACATTAACGCGGTGGACAGACACATCAAATTCACCAGGGAGGATATGAAAAGTGGCAGGTTAGCCTTCTTAGACTGTGAGATTTCCATCAGTAATGGGGGACATCTAAAAGCTGACGTGTGCCATAAACCTACACATACGGATCAGTATTTAAGGTTTGACTCTCATCATCCACTGGAGCACAAACTGGGTGTCATTAGGACGCTACAACACAGAGCGAACACCATCCCCACTGACACAGCGGCCAGGGAGGCAGAAGAACAGCACATCAAGAAGGCCCTGAGTAAATGTGGTTATCCCAGCTGGACTTTTGTCAAAGCTGGAAAGGCACCTAAAGAAAGCTCCAGCCGATCCAGGAGAGAAGGACAACCGCTGCCTAAGCGAAAACCTGTAGTGATCCCATATGTGTCAGGAGTATCGGAGCAGTTGAGACGCATTTTTTCTAAACACCGGGTCTCTGTGGCTTTTAAACCCCAAAACACGCTGCGCCAAAAACTGGTCCACCCCAAGGATCGGGTCCCCCGACACAAACAGAGTAACATAGTGTACGCTGTTAAGTGCCAGGAGGATTGCCAGGATTTATGCATCGGGGAAACCAAACAACCTCTGGCGAAGCGGATGGCACTTTGTTTTTTTGGGACAACACCATCTGTAAGTTGCGTTTGCAGTACTTCAGCATCTAGCTAGCCCTACTGAAGATTAGCGAGCATAAAGGTATTAATGATTTTTAAGTGGCAGATAATTTCAAATGCAACGTTTCTATCAGCTCAGCAAACATCAGCAAACACACAAATTGTTTGTGTGCAGTTTTTGGTAAAGTGTGTTGTTAGCTAAAAGTCCAGCTGCTGCAGTTCAAAGAGAGAACAAAGAAAGAAAGCTAACCTCACTCAGAGATGGAGAAAGATACGAAAGATTGGACAGGAGAGGAAGAAGAGATTTAAAGGTAAGGATTGCTCAATCCTATTTGATAAAGTGGAAATTTAAAGCTTACATGTAAGTCGATGTAAGGTAGACTGTGTTATTTAAAGGTTGCATTAAAATAGCAATACTAATAGGATAAAGAGGTTAGTTTGCTGTAGTGTGATGGATTAAAAATCTTTGTTATTGGTGCACAGTGGCTGTGGTGTTACATGAAGGGTAGCAGAGATTAATATGAATGTTAGCTGATAATGTTTAGTGTCAGTTTTGGCTGGTGGTCATGGGTCACTTCCAATAAAATGGCACAAGACTGTAGTAACATCCATCTATCAAATGGAAGACTTTATTAAAGAGAATACATGTTAACACACCAACACACAGAGAGAATCCACCCCCCTCAAAAGCAGCTGTCTTCCTTTTATACTAAGCAGGAGAGGAACTACCAGACCCCTGTCATCAACGAGTGCCCAGTGGAGAGAGTGGACAGCTTCAAATACCTCGGAGTTCACATCACGCAGGACCTGTCATGGTCCTGTCACATCAACACCGTGGTGAAAAAGGCCCGTCAGCGTCTCTACCACCTCAGACGCTTGAGAGACTTCCAACTGCCCTCCAAGGTGCTCAGGAACTTTTACTCGTGCACCATAGAGAGCATCCTGACGGGAAACATCTTAACCTGGTTCGGGAACAGCACCATGCAGGACAGACGAGCTCTACAGAGGGTTGTGCGGTCAGCTGAGCGCACCATCCGCTCCGAGCTCCCTGACCTGCACTCAATCTACAGCAGGCGGTGCTGGACCAAGGCCAGGAAGATCGTGAAGGACCTCAGCCATCCCAACAACTGACTGTTCTCTCTGTTGAGGTCAGGAAAGCGATTCCGCTCCCTGAAGACCAACACAGAGAGACTGAGGAGGAGCTTCTTCCCGCAGGCGATACGGTCTCTCAATCACACCACCACACAGTACTGACCCACACATACAGTTCTTACACACACTGGACTTTCTGGACATTGTTTTCACTTCATTACTTAAATCACGCTGCTGTTATTGTGTATATGCTGCTGTTATTGTGTATATATTTATTTATATTTATATTTCTTCATACATTCTTATATAGTTCTATATTGTGTATTTTGTTGTACAGTTATTTTATTTTCAACTTTAATTTATATATTTTATCTTATTCTCCCAGTTAAATTTACCCTTCATTCTAATTTGTGTTGTACAGTTATTTCATTTTTAACCTTAATTTATATTTTATTCCTTCCTAGTTAAATTTACCCTTTTTAATTTTTCATATTTATTTCCTATCTTATTCATAGCCTTTTCCTTTTTTGTTTTCTTTAGGTCAGAGCAGTTGTCCAAGCATTTCACTACATATCGTACTGTGTATGACTGTGTACGTGACAAATAAAATTTGAATTTGGAATTTGGAATACTCTACCATTCCAGCGAGCATATGGAAAACATAAACCTCCCCATGAGAAAACATCAACCACAATACACCACATGATAGACATATTCCAATGTGTTACAAGTCCTATAAATAATTCAATAACATATAAACTTCAATCACTTCTATATACATTAAAACGCCTTAACCACACTCCCCCAGCCTGGCACATTGGTTTGCTCCAGGAGCTTATAAGATTGAGCTGCTTTTACACTTTTGCTCCACATCGTGCAAAAGAAGCCACCAGTAAAGGTGAGTACTGTTACCACTACAATAATCTATCTAGGACAGCGGTCCCCAACCTTTTTTGCACCACGGACCGGTTTATGCCCAACAATATTTTCACGGACCGGCCTTTAAGGTGTCGCGGGTAAATACAACCAAATAACACTAGTACCAGTATTGAAAAAAAGAAGATTTATTCATAACACACGTGAAAAGACCCAGGAAAACCGAGTTAACGATAAAAACGATAACAAAATAACGCT
The DNA here is from genome assembly GCF_900408965.1 of Simochromis diagramma. Classification (NCBI taxonomy): domain Eukaryota; kingdom Metazoa; phylum Chordata; class Actinopteri; order Cichliformes; family Cichlidae; genus Simochromis; species Simochromis diagramma. The sequence goes on from NW_024386792.1 coordinate 14,958,032, forward strand.
AAAAACCGATAAAAACCTTGAAAACCATACATTTCACACCCGAGCCTCAACTCTCGCGGACCGGTACCAAACGACTCACGGACCGGTACCGGGGGCTGGGGACCGCTGATCTAGGATACTGCACGTGAGAAAAAAAATGATATAATTTCCAAATTTTGACATTTTGACACACTCACACCCCTCACAACTCTGTAAGCCTGCGGTTGCATGACTGTGTTGCTGTTGCTGTTAAGCTGAGGAATCACAGTAAAGACGGTATAACCTTTATCTGTGCGTCCTGTGTGTTCTGACCGACACCCCAAGGTGAACACCACTGCTATTCAGCCAACGCCTATACAGTCCTAGGTTCAACCCAAATTAACAAGTAATAGAACAAAACACATATATAAGCAACTTGACGAAAAGAGGAAGAATGCAAATGGACAGAAACAGAACACAATCGTGTGAATTGTTTACAGTAATCACACAATTAATTATCAGCTGGGAGACTATAACACATGGGAGACACAGCAAGATAGAGATCACAACATGACACAATGACAAAAAAAAAAACTATGAGAAATGTTTTTTGTTTTGTTCATGAATAACACCATGTTGTGACAAAATTCAATGTTTTTTGAGACAATAAGCAGGCATTTAAGTACAAAGACAAAGCAACAGAACAAGACTGTGATATCTCATAAAGATTGCATTACAGTAAAGTCTTAATGCATGCTCAATCATCCAGGTAAGGAAAGAAGAGTTGATTCTGTTCATCTGGATGTAGCTTTTCAAGTGGGAGAAAAATTTCTTCACTCATCCAAGTGACTTCTTTAGTCTCAGCTGACTGCAGGTTTCCCCAAGCTTATTAACAGTATATTTGCAAAATGACTGAAACTAGCACCACTGGTGAATATTGGGCTGTGAAGTCAGTTTCTTGATTATTAATATGCAAACTGAACATTGATCAACAACCACTGATCAAAGACCATTGTGCCAAAAAATTGGTCCAATCCAAGGATTAGGCCATTCTTTCAATGAGATGGATGCACACATTCTGGACAGGGAGAAACGCTGGTTAAGCGGGGAATCAAAAGTGAAAAGGGAAAGATCATCTCTAAATCTAGAAGGGAGCCCGAGGGTACATGTCTTACGATCTCTTGCCATGTTACAATGCTCTAATTGAACCCATTTCCCAAATTTTTGCATCCCATGTTCAATGGAAAGTATTCACTTTATAAACATATTCTAAAATATAATGTTTTAAGATTAACATGCAGTGGCCTTCTCTCCTGTTTTTATTCATACTTATAATGTGTGATATATTTTAAATTATTACAAGTGGAAAAAGTGCTGCAGCTAGAACTAAGTGCATATTCAAATACAAAGACAAATGCAGTCAAAACCCCAAACACAGCCCTGAGGAGTGCCATCAGATCTCAGTTTCCTGTTAAAAAGAGAACTGCTTGTGTCAGTATATTTTCACACAGTTCAGAGCTACTACAACCAACTACAGAGACTCTTGCAAAGCACTGATCACCTCAGAGACTTAAAGACCCAACTAAACCTCCAATACAGATAAAATCATGGATGACGTCTATGAGAATACAGAGGAAGTATTAGGTTGTCGCAGAAAGTTTCAAAGGGAGCATCAAACTGTGGAAGACATTTGCATGAATCATGAAGTGATCCAAACCGTACAACGTAAAACAACTGGACCTTCACCCCCAGGTAAAAACCACAAACCTATCTATAGATATTACAATTACGTGTTGCTAAAGTTTTGTGCACAAAACTAAACTAAAAATAAAACTGAGAATTCTATACAAACTGTCTGAAGAAAGTATACATATGCATGCATACATACGTACGTGTACATGTTCATAACATTATGGAATTTAATTAAATTTTTTAAAATTTTCTATTTTATCTATTTTGTTACGCGGGCATTTTGCCGTACCACGGGCAGAAATATTGCCGTTAAGTGCCTTCGTAACTTGAATTTTTCGTTAAATGGGGTCTTCGTAAGCCGGGGTTCCACTGTAATGGTATTTATTTCGCTTCCACCAAGACCCATTCTCAGATGCAATAAGTCTCTCATACTACTTTTTAGATAAAAACAGCAATTGGTGTTATAATAAAATGTATAAGGATATAAAAAATTTTTATGATTAGACATATAACAAATATTTACTTCTACCTGTAGGTCCTGAAATTTTAAAGAAGAGTTCCTGCAGAGCTGCTGTGATTCTTCTGGGTCTGCTGTGTCTTTTCCTCCTGGTTGGACTCATAACTGTGGTTTTTCTTTGTGAGTACAACATGAATGTAAAGCATGCTAAAATCCTCACAGGTGATGTATTTATTTTATGATGATGTCCAACAGTCACCCAAGGCAAATCTCAGTGGGAAATGAAGACAGTGATACTACACAAGCTTTATGACAACGTGACCAGTGAGAGAAACCAGTTACAGACCAGTTTCAACAATCTGGTTAAAGAGAGAGACCAGCTCCAGAAAAGATTGGAAGACATGACCACAAACAGAGACGACCTTCAATGTAATTATATCTTAATGCTTGATGGCAGATTTACCTGTAAGTCTTTAACACTTTAACAAATGTAGCTTTTCAAAAAGCATGGTGAGGCAAGAATCCTGGTTTTGTGTGGTGTGTGTGAAGTCTTCATGTTCTCCCTATGTTTGCATGGTTTTGCTCATTCTCTAGTGGGTTATGATAATTGGTGAATTCAAAATTCCCCATAAGTGTGAATGTAGTTGCAAATGGTTGTCTGTCTATCTCAGGGGTAGGCAACCTTTCTGATGATGAGTGCCATTTAAAATTTCCTCAGAGGTCAGTGTGCCATATGATTGCATTAGCAATAAATTTAATAACGCTCTATATTAACAGTTACACACTATATAGAACCACTTTATAGAATTATATTTGTTCGCAGATGTTGGCAGCTATCAGCGAATAGTTATCAGCTATTTTGAAACAAAAAAAAAGACACTTTTTATCCATAACAAGAACTCCATAACAGCAAATGAACTGTACAACAGAAAATACAAATGCTATTTATGGTCTCCTCACAAGAATGATAAGAAAAATAAACTAAGCCAATATGGCATGTCTGTTAATACAGAGGCACACATGTTATGTGATCTCTGGTCTCCCACTCAGAGACACAGGTCTCCGAGTGTCCAGCATTCAGACGGCTACCTGAGGACACTCATGTGAGAGAAAATCTGCTCACACAGATATGTAGAGCCAAATACTGTCAGTAAGGCCTCTGCAATGTTCTGAAGACAGTTAAACTTGTCAGGTAGTGATGTCCAGCAGGTGAAACTGCAAGCTCCATGAACACGCACAGCTATGGATTACAGCTGCTTCGATGTTGCATTAACTGGCATTAACTCAGGAGCTTAATGCGAGACAAATCTAGCTGCTCATTAAAGATTTCTGGTTTGATCAGAAACGAAAACATTGGTCCATACACCTGAAAGTCCCCCCCCCCCAAAAAAAAATATACATACATACATACATACACACACATATATATATATATGTATGTATGTATATACACACACACTTTAACTGAAGTGCTTTGAATTTGTACCACTGATTGCTTCTTCCCATTATGAGCCTTCTTTAAAGGGTCTAACTGCGATTCTATGTATGCTACCTATCACAAAGCAAGCACAAATTATTATTCTGTTTTTCTTAAACAGATTGCCGAGAAAATTGGGTAATTTTCAGTGATAGTTTGTACCAGGTGTCTTCAGAGAAGAAATCCTGGCAAGAAAGCAGACAAGACTGTCTTCAAAAAGGTGCACACCTGATGATTATCAACAGCCGAGAGGAACAGGTTTGTGTGTGTTCAAACATAATACAGATGTGTGTAGAACAAAGAATTAAACACTGAATGAAAACAGCTGATACACTGATGAATTACTTTAAGTTCTGCATGCTTACATTTAGTTTCTCTCTTTCTAAATAAAGAACTTTGTGAACCAGTTCAAGAAGAATTTGTGGATTGGAATGACTGACTCAGAGAAAGAGGGGACATGGAAATGGGTGGATGGGACTCAAACGAGCACAAGGTTGAAATAAAAATAAAATCTGTCTCTTGTCCATAAAGTAATTGTGTACTTTAACAAAATTAATTTGGTTAATAGCTTACTGAAAACAAAATACTGACTGAATTGTTGAGCTTAATTCTTATAATTTTATCTGCATTACAGCTACTGGAATCAGGAGTATAAAGAGCCAAATGGTGGCACACGGCAAAATTGTGGAGAGATCGATAATTACAATATAGAAGACAGCTGGAATGATGCACCATGTTCCAATACACAATTCTGGATATGTGAGAAGAGAGTTTCTCCTTAACTTAACATCCACACCCAACAAATACTGCAGAACATGGAGCCATGAGATGACCTCCTGAAATGAAGCTGAACAGAAAGCAGTGGACACTTACAGCGGGAAAAATAAGTATTGAACACGTCACCAATTTTCCGAGTAAACATATTTCTAAAGGTATTATTGAAATAAAAATCTGTCAGTAACAACCCATCCAATCCCCACATGCAAGGAAATCAAACCATAGATGTCTGTAAATTAAGTCATGTCTAATAATGAAAAATTACACAATGACACAAGTACAGAACCCATGAATTTAACACCAGCTGAACTCTACCAGTAATAAGAAATTAATCCTGCCACTTAGTGCAAATTAATATCAGCTGGTTCAGTCCCAACTGATGGGCTATAAAAAGCTGTGTCATTACCGAGGTTTCACACGAGAAACATCTTATGATGGGTAAAACCCATGAGCTCTCTTGAGACTGTTTCAACATCTCTTCCACTTCTGACTTCTTCATTCTGTACTACATTTCCTTTCTTGGCACCCTAAATATGCTTTCTCTAGATCCACAAAGACATTTATGTGGTACTGATCTGGTGGGGGCGTAGTTCATACTTTATCACTGTCCTCATAAATGTCTTGCACATACATCTCTGCCACCCATGAGTTACTTATGTAATACCCCAGTTCCTCTTGTGCCTCTCAGAACAAGTGACAAGTTTTTTTCTCTTGTAGCAAAGGTGCACAACAAAAACTGTGGCTAAATATGTCCTATCATTTAACATGAAGTTTTATTTGATATTCTTTTATTTTACAACCAATGTATTGTTAAATACGTTAAAGCATTTTGTTGTTTAATATCATGCTAAAGGATATTTTAGCTTGCAGTCTGAGGGGGGCAGGGATCAGACTATTACTCTGCTGTACTCTGTTTTTCTTGTATAAACAGCTTTGCAATCCAAAAATGTGTAATGTTATTTGTTTAGGTAACAATAATTAAATAATTAAACCAACTAATAAATAATTTATTAATGAATAAAAGACTTCTGTGCCACTTTTCTAACCTGGAAGCTGAGGGATGACCTGACAAAGAGACAATCCTCAGCACATTACATAGATGATGCATCCTCCTGGCAGCAATTTCAGAGCAATGACCACTCGTAATGATCTTTATATGCCCTTGTACAAGCAACACACTCTGTAGAAAAGTCAGCGTAGAGAAATTCAGGCAGTCAGCCTGTCTCACACTAATCAGAGAGCTCCTTACATCACACAGTGTGGTTCATTTGCATTGCTTTTTCTCCAACTTAATTTTAATTTAATTTAATTTTAATTTAACTTTAATTTAATTTAGAAAGAGGGAAAATACATAATGAACATATTAACAAATGTAAATATGCCAGATTATAGCCTTAGGCACATCAATTATATTGCACAATACCCAATATTATACATGCCCTGACTGTCCTGATATTGATCTGACCCATTACAATACTTGTTTCCCTTTTTGTAATACATTTAACTCTTTTTCATGTCCAGATAACAATTAACAAAACCTCAAATAAACATAAGACAAACTGCCTTCCCAAAATGATCCACAGGGGAACTTAAATACTGGCTTAGCCAAACCAAATGACAGACAAGGGGGGAAACAAAATGGCTGCCATATAACCAACTAATACAAAACAATTAAACAAACTTGAAACACCCCCCAGGCAATGAAGCATGTTGTCAGTGGTACTTCAGCTCTCCCTTTGCCACACTTTTTGCCAGCCAGGAAGGAGAAGCCAAACCCCAGGTAACTCAAACTAAGAAAGATGTATAAATATAACATAAAACAGAACTTTGACCTTGCAGTGTTACTATGTGTGCACACCATATAAACATTAGAAGGTGTAATGAAAAAATAAAATTATTTAATAAACAAACGATATTGGATAATAAGTAGAATTACATTTAAAGTAGTGACTGCAAAGTAAACTAAAGTGAATCAACTGGTGGTGAGGTGTGGAGCTTACCATGTGTGGCTTGCCATCACTTGCATACTTCGATTGGCCCAATAGCAGCGAGACTAGTATGGGACCAACTTGTAATACAGTATTCAATATGAGTCAGTATCACAGAGTACAGGAATGTAATCGCTGCTGTGTCTGTTCATGATGTGTGGATATGTCTAAAGTTCCGTATATTAACATTTCCACTTTTCACTAAATTTTCAACATGTTTTTTTAAAGGGATAATTTCGAGACTAGTAGCACTCCCAAATACTTAAATTCCTCAACATTAATTAGTTCTTGTGCACAAGCAACCTTGTGCACAAGGTCCACAAGTTCCACTCATCCAACGTGTGAAACCTGCTGTGAGGCCAATTAAAGTGTGGCCAGAGGGGACAGACGCAGATTTAAAAACACTGGAATATGTTCACCCACACAGACCTGGACCAGTACGCCTCATATGTACTGGATTACATCTCCAAAACCACAGACAGTGTCACCACCCAGAAACAGATTACCATGTACCCCAACCAGAAGCCTTGGATGAACCGGGATGTTCGTCTCCTCTTGAAGGCCTGCAACACCGCCTTTAGGTCAGGAGATGCACATGCCTACAGTACAGCCAGGGCTAATCTAAAGAAGGGTATCAAAAAAGCCAAACACCATTACAAAAAGAAGGTAGAAAAACACTTCTCCAACTCCAATCCCTGACGCATGTGGCAAGGACTCCAGACCATTACAGACTACAGGACCACCAACCCCTCCCCCACATCCTCTGATGTCTCCTTCCTCAATGAGCTCAACAACTTTTATGCTCGTTTTGAGCGAGGGAATCCCACAACCACAACCAAAGCAGACATGACGCCAGACCACCAACCTCTTACTCTGACTTCAGTTCAGCATTCAATACAATCCTCCCCTCACAACTCATCAGGAAACTGACAGACCTGGGCATCAGTTCCCTCATGTGCAAATGGTTACTGGACTTCCTGACCAACCGCCCCCAACATGTCCGGCTGGATAACCACTGCTCATCTACAATCACAATGAACACCGGTATACCACAAGGCTGTGTGATGATCCCTTTCCTGTACTCCCTCTTCACCCACGACTGCAGACCTGCCGATGGTTCTAACACCATCATTAAGTTTGCAGATGACACCATGGTGATTGGCCTCATCAATGACAACAATGAGGCCGCCTACAGGGAAGAGGTGGATCGTCTGGCTGAGTGGTGCGACACAAACAACCTGCTGCTCAACACCGAGAAGACCAAGGAGCTCATCGACTACAGGAGGAATGCTGACCCACATCCACCCATCTACATTAAGGGGACGGCTGTGGAGCATGTGAGCAGCTTCAAGTTCCTGGGAGTCCACATCTCCGAGGATCTCATCTGGATGACCAAGTGCTCCAAGCTGGTCAAGAAGGCTCACCAGCACCTCTTCTTCTTGAGGACTCTGAGGAAGAACCACCTGTCCTCAGACATCCTGGTGAACTTCTATCGCTGCACCATCGAGAGCATCCTGACCAACTGTATAACAGTCTGGTACGGGAACTGCTCTGCCTCGGACCGGAAGGCGTTGCAAGGGGTTGTGAAAACTGCCCAGCGCATCGCCGGAGCACCACTTCCTGCCATAAAGGACATCTACAGGAAGCGGTGTCTGAAAAGGGCTGGGAAAATCATCAAAGACCCCAGTCACCCAGCACATGGACTCTTCACCCTCCTGCCCTCTGGGAGGCGCTACAGGAGCCTCCGGACTAAGACCACCAGGTACCAGAACAGCTTCTTCCCCACAGCTGTCAGACTCCTGAACTCTGCCTCCTGACATCTGACCCACGTTAAGCACATGGACTGGACATACAAACACCCACAACCACCTACACACACACACATACACACAATAATAACATTCGACCATTCATGTGATTCAGTCAGATAAATAGAATGGTAAATGGCCTGTATTTGTATAGCGCTTTACTAGTTCCTAAGGACCCCAAAGCGCTTTACACATCCAGTCATCCACCCACACACACTGGTGATGGCAAGCTACATTGTAGCCACAGCCACCCTGGGGAGCACTGACAGAAGCGAGGCTGCCGGACACTGGCGCCACCGGGCCCTCTGACCACCACCAGTAGGCAACGGGTGAAGCGTCTTGCCCAAGGACACAACGACCAAGACTGTCCAAGCTGGGGCTCGAACTGCTTTTGATATGCAGTGTTGGGAAGGTTACTTTTAAAATGTATTCCACTACAGATTACAGAATACATGCCCCAAAATGTATTTTGTAATGTATTCCGTTACGTTACTCAATGAGAGTAACGTATTCTGAATACTTTGGATTACTTAATATATTATCATGCTTTTCACAACTACGTGAATTTACTATTGCTGTGTGATTTATTACTGTTACTTAAGGTCCGCGGCTCCGAACCATAGTAAAGGGACCTCTGGCTAATATGTCGGGTTCCCTGTCGGGCTCGTAGCTGAAAAATAGCTTTACTTTGTTGTGTGGGTCAACTTTTCTTGACCCACACAACAAAGTGAGAGGTGAGAGACAGAGAGAGGCGTTGAAAGGCTGCTCCAACAGAACCTATTGTATTGGAGGAAAACACGAACACAGTGTACAGTCGAGTCTTAATAGCCTACTTACAACTGGGCTCATCAGGCACTCTTTTTGGCTGCATTGGTTATTATGATATTTACCTGCTTCCATCTCCCGTTTCTGGTCGGTGACAGCTCGTACTTTTCCACTCTCCTTTTTCTCCCTCCTCGCGCTCACAGACACATAACGGGTATGGCAGTCCATTCTCCCTGCAGCACGGACTACACTGCCCATGAGGTTACATTCTTTAGGGCGATGCCTGTAACACTCTGCCTATTGCCTTCATATTAAATCATTAAAAAAAATATTTCTTCACGTCATTATGAGACACGAGATTGAGATACAGGCATTAGAGCCTCTTAATGCGTGTTTTGTTTGGGTTTCCAAAAATAGAGAGGGCATAGACTAACATATGAAACAGGGAAACACCGCCGTGTAATCCCTGCATTTCAACAAAGTAACAGTATTCTGAATACTACCTTTTTAAACGGTAACCGTAACGAAATAAAGTTACTCATATTTTGTTTTTTAAATACGTAACGATGGTACATGTATTCTGTTACTCCCCAACACTGCCCATGTGTTTCCACTTCCCCTGATCACCTCCTGTCTGTATATAGTCTGTGACTTTTCATTCTTTGTAATGTTGTCTGTTATGTTTTACACCATGTTTCCAGGTTCCCGTGTTTAAAGTCCTTTTTTTTTTCATGTTTAATTGTAGTTTAACCAGTTTAGGTTAGTGTTTAGTTTCGTATTGGTTCACCTTGCCCTTTGTTTTGCACCTTTTGATCAGCCTTCAATAAACAGCTTGCCTTTTGTTAAGATATAGATTTGCTTCTAAGTGTCTGCATTTGGGTCCTCCTCCTGTCTCCACATGGCCTGCCAGTGCAGACAGTGACAGCACTAGAAGATACAAAACTTTCAGACTGACTCTGCTGGAGGAAACAGGACCGTAAATTTCTGGGTTTAGAGAAGCTCTCTTTCCCCTTTTCCTTTCTCCCTCCCTATCTCTGTATGCAGGCCTGACCGGAGTGCAAGAGGTGGTTGCCACAGTAATGAGAGCGTTTCCTGCAAAAGGGTAATCTCTATATAAGGAGATGTCCAGAGAGGTGCAGAGGAAGAAACGTGAGCTGGTATGAAACATAAGGCCACCCTCAACTGATTCTTCCAGTCATGTTTTCATTCGGTTTCAGTGACCCGCAGTAAAGATGTTTACTGCCTGTGTGTTGTGCTCTTTGTTCATTTGGGCCCCCTGAGTGAGCAAAGAGACACGCTAGCCATTTTTCAGCTTGAACCTTTAACTGCTTAATAAATGTAAGAAAATGCACTTAGAACATATTTGTCTCCTCTGTCTCAAAAATGAACACAACATTTGTCTGATTTTTTTTAAATTATTATTTTGTGTATTATTCTTCTAAGTTGTGTTTTTGGTGATTTTTTTCAGTGATATATTATTTTATATTATTTATTTTATGCTTTTTGTTGACTAAGTTGATATTCTAAAACAATTTATTTCATTTGATTTATTACATTATTTGATTTATTACAAGGTCTACAAATCTCCTTCCAGTATGGCTGGAGGAGGGCCAGCCTTAGCAGATGCACAACACGTACAGTTCATGGTTTTCTGTATTTCTATATATTACAGTGTTTGAAAGTAAAGAGCCCGGAGATCCAGAACTGTCTTCTGCCTCTTACTTATGAGCCAGAACACAAAGCATTGGTTGGAGTAGTGCACACGAATGGGTTACAATAACAATGCATGTGTTTTCTAAAGAGTAAAAGTTAGAAACAGCAGAATATAGAGCAGGAAAGTAGAATGGTTAAAATAGCACAAATTCGCAGAAGTAGTAATAGAATAAAACACGTATGTAAGCAACTTGAAGGAAAAAGAGGAAGAATAAAGATTAAACAGAAACAGAACACAATTGTGTGAATTGTTTACAGCATTTACAGAATTAATAATCAGCTAGGAGACTATACACAAGGGAGACAGCAAGATGGACATCACAACATGACACCATGAGAAAATTTTTTTTGAGAAATGCTTTTTGTTTTTTGCATGAATAACACCTTGTTGTGACAAAATTCACTTTTTTTTTTGAGACAATGAGCACAAAGACAAAGCAAGAGAACAGGCTGTTACAGGCTGTCGGATACTGGCGCCACCAGTAGGCAACGGGTGAAGTGTCATGCCCAAGGACACATTGACCAGGACTGTCGGAGCCGGGGCTAGAACCAACAACCTTCCAATTACAAGACAAACTGCCAACTCTTGAGCCACGATCGTGCATTTATCTCTGTCAACATTTTTGTCTCTCTAACACTTTAACAAATGTAGCTTTTTAAAAAGCATGGTGAGGCAGGAATCCTGGGTTTGTGTGGTGTGTGTGGAGTTTGCATGTTCTCCCTATGTTTGCATTGTTTCACTCATTCTCTAGTGGGTTATGATCATTCAAAATTCCCCATAGGTGTAAATGTAGTTGAAAATGGTTGTCTGTCTGTGTGTTAGCCCTGTGTCAGACTGCCAATCTGCCTCTGAACACATGCCAAGAAAACTGGGTGGCCTTCAGTGATAGTTTGTACGAAGTTTCTTCAGAGCAGAAATCCTGGGAAGAAAGTAGACGAGACTGCCTTAAAAAAGGTTCAGACCTGATGATCATCAACAGCCGAGAAGAACAGGTTTGTGTGTGTGCAAGCATAGATGTGTGCAGAAGAAAGGATGATGATACATCACTTTAAGTTCTGAATGTGTACATTTAATTTTTCTCTTTCTAAATAAAGAACTTTGTGAACAAGTTCAAGAAGCATTTGTGGATTGGACTGACTGACTCAGAGACAGAGGGGATATGGAAATGGGTGGATGGGACTCAAATGACTACAAGGTTGAAATAAAAATTTTATCTCTTTCTTGTCCATAAAGTCTTTTTATGTCATCAAGTACATTAACAAAATTATTTGGTTAATATCTTGTTACTAAAAACCAAAGACTGACTGACCTGTTGAGTTTAACTCTTATAATTTTATCTGTATTTCAGCTACTGGAATAGTGGGGAACCAAATGGTGGCAGAAATGAAAACTGTGGAGAGATAAAAACTTACAACTCAGAAAACAGCTTGAATGATGCACCATGTTCCAGTGCAAAATTCTGGATATGTGAGAAGAGAGTTTCTCCATAATTTAACATCCACGCCCAACAAATACTGCAGAACACAGAGCCATGAGATCAACTTCTGAAATGAAGCTGACCAGAAAGCAGTGGACACTTACAGCGAGTAAAATAAGTCACCAATTTTCTGAGTAAACATATTTCTAAAGGCATTCTATTATATTTATAGACCAGCATCAGACTTTAAAGTTCTGATGCTAGTCTATAAAGCTCTGAATGGTTTAGGACCAAAATACATCAGTGACCTCCTGACCCAGTATGAACCTTCCAGATCCCTCAGGTCATCTGGATCCGGTCTTTTATCAGTTCCCAGAGTCAGAACCAGACACGGAGAAGCTGCATTCAGCTTTTATGCTCCTTATATCTGGAACAAACTCCCAGAAAGCCTCAGATCAGCTGAAACACTCAGTTTATTTAAATCCAGGTTGAAGACTCACCTATTCTCAGCTGCATTTAAATAAAGCACCAAATCCACACTTAAGCTTAAATTCAGAACTTACATTTTAACTACTGATTTTATCTACTGTTCTGATTTTATCTGTTTTGATTCTATATACTGTTTTGTTTGTTTGTTTGTTAATTAGTTAGTTAGTTAGTTAGTTTGCTTGTTTTAATCAATTTTAAATCATGCTTTTTATTTGTTTTTGTTTCTAATGTCTCTGTAAAGCACTTTGAATCACCTTGTTGTTGAATTGTGCTATACAAATAAACTTGCCTTGCCTATATAAAATTCTTGCCATGTCAGTAACAATCCACCCAGTCCATACAAGTCATTATTACAAGCATGTATAATAATGAAAAATGACACGGAAAAAGTATTGAACACATGAAAAAGGTGCAAAAAGGCATGGAGAGCTGTGACACCAGCTGAACTGTATTAGTAATAAGAAAGCAATTCTGTCACTTAGGCAAATTACTATCAGCTGGTTCAGTCTCAACTGATGGGCTATTGTTAGATTTGTATTGTTGATTATCATTTATGCTTAGAAATATCTGCTCATATATGCGTAGTTTTATAATCAATGTCATGTTGGTAGAGGTTTGAGCCTTACTAGCCTGCAAACACTTTGTGTGCATTCCAGAGTGTTCTGGCATTCACACCCACACCCTGGGAGCATGGGAGAGGTCGTACCTTCTCTTATTGTTTTATGGTAGGATAAACGTAGCTATGTCAGTTTTAGGCTAAGTGCCTTTTGTTTAGATGAACTGCTGGACTTCCAGACCAGCAGGTTTAGCGAAGTCGTTTATGGGGTCACACTCTGACACCCCCCCCCCCCCCACACACACACACACACACACTTACACACACTTACACAACGCACAGGCAAGGTACTCTTTGTTTGTATGTAGATTTCATATGTTAATGAAGCTATGTATATTCATGTAACCTCAATAAAACAGCAGTGTTACGGGGGAGCAGACGAGAGCGACTGGGGTCAAGTGAAAGAACGGCGCTTGTCGTGGTTCTCTCCCTCATATATGAGTAACACAAAGAACTTTGCCTACTTGGTGTTTAATGCTTTTTGCTGTGTAACTGAATCGTCTTGAACGTTCCAGCGAATGGGGTTAAGCTACAAACCTATCAACTATAAAAAGCTGTGTCATTACTGAGGTTTTGCTCAACAAACATCTCATGCTGGGTAAAACCAATGTGGTCTCTTGAGACTGTTGCAACACATATTGATAACATTGGTTACAGAAGGATTTCTAAACTACTGAAGGTTGCAGTGAGCACTGTTCCCAGTCAACACACATATGTGGGGCCCAAATAGGGAGCAGCAGGGCTAATATTTGGGGCCCACTTGGGAAACCCAACTGGGGTCCAGCTAATTTTGTCCTCAGTTTCCATGGTGGCCCCAAATGTGTTTTCCTAGATGGGTTTATGCTGGGTCCCAGATAAGCCCCAAATCAGGCCCAGTCAAAAAAAATATATGGGGCCCATATGGGTAGAAGCAGATCTGATATTTGGGGCCCACTTGGGTTACCCACGTGGGACCCAGCTAATTTTGTCCTCAGTTTCCATGGTGGTCCCAAATGTGTTTGCCCAGATGGATTAATGATGGGACCCGGATGGGCCCCAAATCAGGCCCAGCCAACAAATGAGTATGGGGCCCAAATGGGTAGAAGCGGGTCTGATGGTTGGGGCCCACTTGGGTTACCCACCTGGCACCCAGCTACTTTTGTCCTCAGTTTCCATGATGGCCCCAAATGTGTTTTCCCAGATGGGTTAATGATGGGTCCCAAATCAGCCCCAGACAACAAATGAGTATGGGGCCCAGATGGATAGAAGCAGGTCTGATACTTGGGGCCCACTTGGGTTACCAACCTGGGACCCAGCTATTTTTGTCCTCAGTTTCCATGGTGGCCCCAAGTGTGTTTGCCCAGATGGAATTTTGGATAATGTAAGTAAACTATAATTTAAATCACCTGTACAACAAAGCCAGTTTATCTTTTTTATTAATACTGATTACTATGAAATTTTAAAACAGTATGCTTTTTTATATAATGCATTTTTTTGTTGGGAGAACATGTTGACAAAAATGTCCACAGTATACACAAAACAATAACAAATAAATGTTATACAGTTTAAAGGAAAAACAAATGCAGCAAACCACAGCTTCTCACTCATTCACCAATCCATTGGTCCTGAAAGAAATAAAATAAAATAAAAAATTAGTGCATTTTCACAAACAAAATCAGATTTGCAATAGTACTGGAGTTGTTTTGGAGGTTGTGCTGTTCAAGTTGTTTGACCTCCTACATTGAACTCTTTGAAGACCATGAGTATTCATGGAAACAGAAAAGCTATTTACAAAATGATTTACCAAGTAGGCACTCAAAAATTAAATTAATGTGAAATATTTTACCTTATACCATCTGAATTGAAGACAAATGTTTAAAAGACGTCTACATAGTTACAATAATAACTGGTGTTGTGGGCTGTCTCAGTGATCGGCACAGAGCTTAGAACAGGCAAGTGGTTAACCAGTTTTTTGCATGGTGCAGCACCTCATAATGAACACAAAACAAAATAGTAAAATGTAACAAGGGCTACATCTACCAAGGAGAAACCAGATTCCACTTCTTGAGGTGTGTGCCAGGCGGGCGCCAATGATTTTCATGTAAATCAAAAATAGGGCCATCAGATAAATCAGTGTGTTACCCATTACACTGGTAAAAATACAGGCTGGCTCTGGAGTTCCTGGAGCTTATTCACATTCTGTGAGCAACCAAAAAACTGTTTAGTGAGAAACTTCTTCAAGTATGCTGCAAGCCAGAAAGAAACGTGGTCATTCCTGCCAGCAGCCACCAACCTCCAGAACAACATGAGCTGATGGTTTCATCTCCACAATTTGTACAGTCTATCTAAACCACATGTGTCAAAGTCAAGGCCCGCGGGCCACATCCGGCCCGGCGTACATTTATATCCGGCCCGCAAGATAATTTTATATAGATGTACTATTATTGTTATACATGGCCCGGCGATATGAGGCGCTAATAATATACAAACTACAAATCCCATAATGCAGCGCTGCAGCCTCCTTGCTGACCGCTAGGCTAACTGGGAACATTCCCGCGTCAATCAAGTCAAACTTCTGTTATTGCGAAGCCAGCCGCTCACAATGGTGGAGAGAAAAGTTGATTCTGAATGACTGCAGCTGTAGTGAGCATCCGTTATTCAAACATCAACAAAATATCTTACAACTAATGAACTTACCATATAGCACTTCAAAAACTTTAAGCCCTCGAAATTCCCGCTTTCCATGGCGCCCAACGAAGTTATATTGCCTGGAAAGAGCATTGTCCATAATGAAGGCCATCATTCTTCTGGTGGCTTCATCAACAGTGCTCCCTCCGATCTCTGCCACAACAGCAACCTTAGGACACGCAAGGACAATAATTTTACTGACAGTAGTACCATCAGTCACACCAAGTCAAACACTGTCTGATGCGAATGCAAAGAGCTAAATGATTCACCAAAAGTAATTTCTTAAGTTTTGGGTTTGGCATTGTACAACTTATAACTAGGTAATGTTTGTTATTTAAGTTATTTTATTAACAAAAATAGCAACTTTTGTTCAGCTCTCCTCCCACTCGTTCATTGCACTGACCATGTTCGAACAAACAGCAACTCTCCTTGATCATAACTGCTAGTATGAAACACAGACTGATTGAGGCATTAATCATTGAATATTGTTATTACATCATTATTATTTACCACTTCTTTTAGGAAGACAGGGTCTGCCAGTTTTTGCTCCAGTGCTGCCACATCTGCTACTGTCCGGATGGGAAATACAGCACCCTCGGGTAATGCTGCAGCAACTGGTCCATCACGTTGTGTAAGGAGAGACTGTAGCATTCGACTGTGGACCCTCTGAGTGTCCTTAATGTCTTCCAGGAGGGTTAGAACACGTACAAACATGCTTGTATTGGTGGCTTGTAGAAGTTATCTTGGAACTGGTTGTGAAACCACAGGTGAAGGAGTTGAGGGTTGTAGCGGCTGAACAAATAGATGAGTGATGTTCAGGAAGGGAGTTTGACTTGAATGTCTATTCTCCATTGCTGATGGTGGTGAGGTCTCTGGCTGTTCCGCAGTGTTGTCCCAATCCTCATCGGAGCTCGACGGGATCACTGGCCTTAAAAAAACAAACAAACAAACAAACACAAAATACAACAAACAAACACACACACACACACACACACACACACACACACACACACACACACAAATAAATAATAATCCAAACACATAATTTAGGGTACTGGTTAGTCCTACAAACTAAAAACATTAATGTATATAATGGCATCAAAAAAAAGTCTAAAACAGATTTTTAAGTCAACAAGTTATAAAGTGCCATTTTGAAATCATATCTGAACCTGATGAGGAACAAGGGTCTGCTAAAGAAACTGTCAGTTTGTTTTTGTTTCTTATAATCTCAATAATAAATTTTTGCTTTTAAGGTGTTTTTAACATAATTACCTCCTTTTCCGCTTCCCTTTTCCCAATCTGCTTCCAGAATCCAAATAAATTCCACCCAGGAAGGTTTCTAATGGGAAGCAGGAAATGCTGTCTAAAGGGCCAAACTTCCGTACATCTTGAGCTAGGTGTATTAGAGAATGTATATTATAACCAACAAAGTCAAGACCATAAATCAAAGCAAAATCTTTCACAAACTGCTTCAAAACATCCTCTGCATAATCACAGTCAGTTATCAATATACAAATCAGGACTTAGAAGAATTCTTATAGATACAGATAACAGTATAAAGTATCTATACATTTGGCTTGGTATATTATTCAGTAGAACAACTGGGCTTGTGTAAAGCAAAACTTGTCTCAATTCAGTTGCTTTCCACGTGCTAATTTCAATGAGAGACCTTGGTTTCCTTGCAAAACTTTAAGGCAAATATTGCCTGACAGAAACCATGAATGCTGAAATCAGTTAGAATTTGCATAGACTGTCTGCATTTTCGGGGACCTTTTAACCAAAGATAAATAAGCTTGCGCATTACCCCCATATCCTACACCCAGCTCGTTCAAAGTGACACCCCAACCTGGTGCTCTTTGTTGGCCATAGCACAAAGTTTCATCAGTTCTTTAATCAACAGAAATTTCATGAAAACATAATCTTTAGCATGTTCATCGTAATCATAGTGCTCTTCCTCAAGTGTTTTATTCTCAAAAGAATCAGAGTACAAAATTAAGTCCTGATGATGCTCTGACTCATTTTCCTGTGAAACGAGACTAAAATGTTCAACAACTTTCTGAGCTATTTTCCTCTGAGCTCTTTGTCCTCTCAAATTGCTCCATTGCTTTCTGAAAGACAGCTCACAGATTCTGAAGCTCCAGGTTTCATCACTCTCCAACCAAAATTAACTGAACCAGCAGCAAAAGAAGATCCAAACTACGCTTCACATTTGATAAATACTGTCATTAATTCCCTCTTGCTGTCTTGTTTCCACCACGATTGGGGGAAAAAAAAAAAAAAAATCACACTTCCTGCACAGCTCTCTCGTAGTGTACTTCAAGAAAAGTTTCCCTCATCTGAAATATGTTTTCCACATTATTCCCTTGCTTATTATACATCAGTGTACGGTAGTGCTTAGCGCTGTTGTCAGTTGTTTTTTTTTTTTGTGCCAAATTATGCCAAATTGCAAAAAACTCAGCTTGTTCTCTAATAAAACCTCTAAAAAAACCTCTGTAACCTTGCTCTGCTTTACTTCAGCAGTATCAGGTAATGTTCATATATTGATTCATGGTTTTCTTCAGTTTTTGTTCAACTGCAGAATATTTCTAAGGCTATCTGATTTAAAAAGCCACTCCAGGAAAATCTCCTCTTTTTCTGTGTTATAAAGACATCTGCTGTGATGCTTACACCAGCCTTAAAAGCTGTTGTATTACAATAAAAGACCCTGACATCGCTTTATAAAGTAACAATTCTAATTGTTACAAACTCAAAAAAAGATTCCTACTAGTATATTTCTGGCATGCATCAAATTTTAAATAGAAATGAATTTTGAAATATACACTGCTTCTTATGTCAAAGTCTGTAAAAATAAAGAAAGAAAGAAATCACACATAACCCTTGCTACTATTCACTCCACTGTCCAACAGCAAAATCAAACCAATATACAGATATTAATAACATATTAATGTAATAGTGTGACTATGCAATTTATAAGTAGCCATAGTCATAATCAAACAACAAACATCTCACGTTTTGAGATAATTGCAAACCCTCCTGGCCAATAACCACACAAGCTGTTCATGCAGGAAGGTTGATAAAGGAGCATGCACAAAATTAAAACAAATTTAAGCCATAATGAAACAAATTAAAATAACAGTGCGCATGCACAAATCAGGCATCAGACAAACACTTAAAGATCACAGATCTTTAGAACCACATCCAAAGAGCAATTGCTTTTCTTTTTTATAAATAAATAAATGTGTAGATTCTAGCTAAATACTCATTACAAAAAGGAAAAAAGGAGGGCCACAGCAATCATAGTAAAAGGAGTTGGCACTGTGGCCCTAACAAGACCGATCAGTTCTGCTTAAATAATCAGTTTCCCTCATGTACAGAGCTTGCACAACAGTAAGAGGCAGATTCTAGAGTCAGTACAGTATTTCTGATGAAGTTCTCACTAAAAAACCTACACATATAAAGTTGCATGCTAAAGTGTGTATAAAAAAAACCCCAAACAAATCAAGAACAGCTATATATTTATTTTTTTTTTTGCTTTTTCTGGAAAAATGAGAACAATGGCAAGAAAAATGATGATTATGTCTTCTACAGAAATAGAGTGCTCACTGATCTGCCTCTCTGACTGCTGTGCATGCTCCTGACACAAGGGCAAAAGCTGGGGACTAGTTGCTCATGGCCATGGCCTACCCCTCCTCACTTAGCTGTGAGGAATGAAGCTAATAAAGACAACACCAAAGTAAATTTGGTTGCTCTGATAGTGAAAATACCCTCCCATATTCCTCCTAAAAAATTAGAACTTCGTTAAATTGGTCTAATACAGTCCTTTATTAATACTAATCATAGAGAAAAACCAAGATAATGTTTAAGTACAACTTGATGTTAAGTACACGCAGTCATTAATTTTGGTGCTAGTTAAGCAGTATACAGGACACCAGACAGTGCTTTCAAACTGTGAAAATTGGCTAAATCCAACATTACTTAAACATTTCAACTAGCTTAGCCTTGCTTGAGTGCTAGGAAAAATTTCGCCAGCACTTGTGCCATACATTACTTTGCAGCATCATAACTTTGTAAACATTTCATTTATACTTAGGGATTCAAATTAAGTCAAAAAGTTCTTACCCTTAGTGCAGAAAATAAGTCCATAGCTCAAAGATGCACTTAATCCAAAAATTGCCAGCTTAACTGTCAGCTTTGTCCAAGGGCGCGAAATGAAGAATCTTCCAGAATGGGGATACGGGTTTGAGAAAACCTCGTGATATTTCATGAAATAACGCGAGATTTCGAAAAGCACTCCTACATGGAGTGAAATTTTTTTCCCACTCAAATGTAGAACCATTTATTTTATTTTCTTAAGCGTCTTACAATTTTAAGTCACATCTGTTCTTTGTATTTCACTTATATTAATATATTTTATATGCATATTTTGTTATTAATTAAATATACATATGCTGCCTCAGGCATAATTTATTATCAGTTATTTCATCTTAATTCATGTTTATACTTACACATGACTAATAATTATACTTAACTAAAGTCATTAAATTCAGTTGCCTGTTCATGCAACTTCCTATATGTTACCCATATGGTGCCCATAGAACATAGCCCATCTGGGCTGGCTCAGGTGGGTCCTACTTGGCTAACCCAGGTGGGTCCCAGATTGGATGCCCATTGTAAGCCCATCCCCACTTGGAACCCCCATAGCCCATGTGGGGCCCACATACTGGTGTTTACTGGGTTGGGGTAAAAAAAGAAGTTGAAAGAACATCATTTCACCATAAATCGATCAAGACCTGATGATCCCAAAAATATTTTAGACAGAGAAGTGAAAACGATTATTAAAAGAGACGTTCAAGGCCAAGGACCCCTTGCAGAAAGCTACAGAAACTAGCTGATACCAGTGGCGGAGCGGGGAGGTGGCTTACTGGGCTTAAGCCCGGGTTGTTTTTTCAGAAGCCCGGGGTCTTTTGGAGTGTAATTTTTTCATAGTTAGATGCCTGGCTGACAACTGTATAAAACAAAAACTACACACAACATTCGAAGCACATAGTGCACACTGTGGGAATTTACGACTGTGCGTAAATCCCCCCTAATATTGGTATGATCCGAGCTCAGACACTAAGTGACTGAGCGAGGGGGCGGGGGGAGCTGCTGCCTGCGAGTGCGCTGTTGGAGAAACGGAGCCAGTAGTGATGGTAAATTTGATTCTTTTTACTGAACCGAGTTTTAATGAGTCACTCACCAAAGTGAATCGGTTTTTTTGAGTCATTTGATTCACTGAGTCAGTCGACCAGAGTGTGCAAAAAATGTACATTTTCACTCAAACTTAATTTGTTTCTCTTTTCATGTAAATCCTAGTGCTAAGATGAAT
Organism: Simochromis diagramma; assembly: GCF_900408965.1. Classification (NCBI taxonomy): domain Eukaryota; kingdom Metazoa; phylum Chordata; class Actinopteri; order Cichliformes; family Cichlidae; genus Simochromis; species Simochromis diagramma. The sequence continues at coordinate 14,979,225 of NW_024386792.1, forward strand.
GATCCTAAAAGAAAACAACTATTTTATAGAGCAAAAAAGAGCAAAAACATTTCTAAAATTAAGCAATTTTCTATCAAAATTGCTTAATAAACATTTATTTATTTTCATTTTATTTTATTTTAATATATTTTTATTTTTTATTTTATTAGCATTTTCCTTAAATGTGTTAAATATATATTTTCTCATCTAAATGTCCACTGAGCTGTGAGCCAGGGGGCGGTAATGTGCCTTAACATTGGTTGCCAACCAAGAAGAAGAAGAAGCTGTGAGCCAGGAGGGAGGGAGGGGGTGAGTGAGTGAGTGAGTGATTCGTTCGCTCTATGATTCAGCACTGGAGGGAGGGGGTGAACGAGTCCTGAGTGATTCATTCGCACTATGATTCAGCACAAGAGGGAGGGGGTTAGTGAGTGAGTGAGTGATTCGTTCGCTCTATGATTCAGCACAGGAGGGAGGGGGTGAGCGAGTCCTGAGTGATTCGCTTACGCTTACGATTCAGCACAGGAAGGGAGGGTGTGAGTAGCTCAAATGTGCTGTTAGCATGTTAGCAGAGCGATGCTACTGTGAACCGAGCTATTTTCTTGATGTGAGCTTCTACTCAGGGTTTTTTCTTCCAGTTCAGAGCAGAATTTTTTTTGTTACGATACTGGATGTTTTTTTTTTCTCCACAATTTTAATTATAAGCTAGATACATTGCTGCTAACAGCAACAGGGATGACTCAGTGAGTCAGTTGGGCTTGTGAATCATGATTCATGAGTCAGTAAAGTGATGCTCGAGTATTGAACGATTCGTTCATGATTCGCGCATCACTGGGAGCCAGGCAGACAGAGGAGAACTGAAGTTCCACCAGGTACCAAAGCAAATCATTCGTACTGTACAAATAATGTAAATATGATGGTGTATCACGAAAGATTGACCCATATTACGTTACTTGCTCTTCAAGTGAATCAATAAACGGCAAAGTGAAAAGCCGAACAGCAACAATGCTGTTTCTTTAGAGAGTCTTAGCTTACATGTGTGTTTATTTCATATTTTCAGTTGTTACCCTCCATGGCTAAATAAATCGGTTTCAGTAATGTACTGATATACAAGAATGGACATAAGTGGCTTCTTTCAAAGAAAAAACTCTGGTAGGTGTTATTTTATATATTATGTTTTGTATGTTGTTCAGTATATTTCTATGCAAAACAAGAGGAATTTCAATACACAGCAGTATATTCACAGTTTAAACCAGATATTTACATACACTTTATGGAAAACACAAGAACATTTTTTTACTGTACAACATCGATTTAGAGTAAACTTGTTTTGTTTTGGATAAATAAATATTGAAATATCTTTTGAATTAGTTAAATGTCTGAATAAAGAGAGACAGAGCTGTCTATTTTCTATCACTTTCATGAAATATAGGAGTACATATACACGAAGATTATTGTTAATTAATAAGAAAACTCCAGACGATTCCATTCTGAGCTGAAGAAGCTTCTGATAGGTTAGTAGAGTCCATGTGAGTAAATTGGTGGCACACCTGTGGATGCATATAAGGCAAAACACAGAGCCTGTTTGTGTGACATGGAAAAATGAAGAGATGTCAACCAAAACACCAGGAAAAAAAATTGTGGAGCTCCATAAGTGTGGCTCAATTTTGAATACATTTTGGTGCCATTTGCAATTAAGAAATACAGATAGTTTCTCTCTTTACTCTTAAAGTTAACAAATATGTTTTTTATATTTATCAATCTAAAAAAATAAACATTTAGTCGGATTTGATGTTACAATTAAAAAAGTATTTGTGTTTTTATCTGACGAGTTTGTAAATATCGGGTTTCAACTGTATATTTGATGATGTTGGTGTTTGGCTTGATTGTCAGCACAGAGAGAGAGAGAGAGAGGAACAGAGATGGAACAAGAGCAGGTGACACAGACCTGTTAGTCAAATGGTTGTTTAACAAAAGTATCACCGTATCATAGGTACTCATGTATCTCGTACCTAGTGTTTCTTTTTAGGTTTGTTATTTTTCAAATTCTATATTTATTACGTTTTGCAGGCTTGTTTGCACAACAAGTTCAAATAATTATATAAACTTTTCTCAATCTAAATAGTGGACTTTGGTAGAATTAAAAAATAAGTGTAGTGCAGGTCTATGATGATATTTAGTGCTACTATCATCTAGTTTTGATTCTGATTCTTTCAGTCATTTCTAACCCCCCCCCACCCCGCCCCCCACCCCCAAATTCCACATGCGTACTACCCATTAGGGCTAAGCCCCGGGTGTATCAAATGTCTGCCTTCGCCTCTGGCTGATACAATCATTTTGAAGGAAATAAGTAATGCACGCAACTGCCGTGGCCTGTGTAAACGTTCAATGTGGAATACTCCATTGGTGAAGAAATAGCATATTAAAGCGCATTCAGAGTTTGCTGAACCACACTTTGACAACCCTGCGCGCAGCTGCTTAAAGCTGTAGCGTCCAGATTACTTACGTAGTCAGCTACTTCCATGCAACTGATATAAGATGCGTTAAGCTGAACACAGCTTCAACCGTCTGTTTGTTGAAAAATAGTAAGGGACCGCATTTTCTTGTTAGTAACTGTAATGGCGTTGTAACGATAGGAGTAGTAATTAGTTAGATTACCCGTTACTGAAAAAAGTAACAGCGTTACTGATGGCAACTAACACCGTTATTCCCATCACTGCTTATAATGTGTGATATATTTTAAATTCTTTCAAGTGGAAAAAGTGCTGCAGCTAGTACTAAGTGCATATTCAAATACAAAGACAAATGCAGTCAAAACCTCTAACACAGTCCTGAGGAGTGCCATCAGATCTCAGTTCCCTGTTAAAAAGAGAACTGCTTGTGTCAATATATTTTCACACAGTTCAGAGCTACTACACACAACTACAGAGACTCTCGCAAAGCACTGATCACCTCAGAGACTTAAAGACCCAAATAAACCTCCAATACAGATAAAAATCATGGATGCAGTCTATGCGAGTACGGATGAAGTATTAGCTTGTCGCAGAAAGTCTAAAAGGGAGCATCAAACTGTGGAAGACATTTATGTGAATCATGAAGTGATCCAAACCATACAACGTAAAACAACTGGACCTTCACCCCCAGGTAAAAACCACAAACCTATCTATAGGTATTACAATTACATGTTGCTAAAGTTTTGTGCACAAAACTAAACTAAAAATAAAACTGAGAATTCTATACAAACTGTCTGAAGAAAGTATACATATGCATGCATACATACGTACGTGTACATGTTCATAACATTATGGAATTTAATTAAATTTTTTAACAATATAAATCACAAAAATGTAACATTTTCTGTAAATTCTGTGAATCTCGGGCAGCTCGACTTGCGGGAAGTGCTTCCAGCTGCACGTCAGGTAGCTGGAGTCGAGTGATGTAACCGATGCATGCAGTGGCGGTCCTAGCCTGTTTGGCGCCCTGGGCGAACACCCCCCCCCCCCCCCCCCCCACACACACACACACAAAACATATTAAGTATTGTACATTAACATAAAACTGTTATACACACACACATATGAAGAGAGAGAGAGAGAGAGTATGCATTGTATGCAAATGGCTACCAAACAGCCATCATAATTCGTCATACAATGAGAACAGGACAAATCAAAAATTGACACTGACTAATTAATATTAGAATCTGTAACATAATGTATTGTTTAAGAGTTTAGTCTGTTACTGTTACTATTTTTACCATTTCTTTTTGGAGCAACTGTAATCCACATTATTTCCTTAGGGATTAATAAAGTATTCTGATTCTGATTGTTTCAGGATGACCTGCCATTATCCACTGACACATCTGCTTACCTGTATCTTTTGCTCCTTTCTCCTCCACTTCTTTTCTCTTTTTTCTAAACTGAGCACCTGATGGCTTTGAACTTTTCTTGTCCATCTTCCATAGTTTTTAATTTTGCACTCCAGTATGAACACCCATCCCTCAAACCGAGGATCACCACAACATAACCTAACAGACCTACACCTTAGTTCACAGAATTACTTTGTCTAGGGTGCATTTCTGAGATTTCACACAACCCAGGATTCAAATCATGAATACATAATGGGCTTGGATTTACATCATTATAAATGAAATGTGCTCTATTTGGAAGCAGCCACCCCCCTCCCCTTTCGACGGGTTGTGTGTGAAACTTTAAACCCTCAAACTGTAAATTATAAATTTTAAATTGTTATTGATCCCTTTACCCCTGGTCCTAAAGTGTATATTTATTTTCTTACTCTTCTTATATTTATTGTTTGTTTACTTGCACTGCTGTAACTGGAGCCTCGTCGTCTCGTCTCTCTATATACTGGACTGTAGCAGAGATGACAATAAAGTTTACTTTGACTTCAGCAGTAAGCAGGCGCACCGAGGGCTCTCGCGCTCACTTTTCACGTATAGAATTTTGAAAAAACATCGGTGCAAATTATAAGTCTGTATCATAATGTCTGGTGTATTCGTGTTTGTTGGTTTGTTTTTATTTTGTTTTATTTTGCGAGTTGGTTATTAGATGCTGCTCCAGCCGGTCAAAGAATTTTTGCGACACCACGAAACAAACGATAGCATAAAATGAAACAATAGACGTTTTTATATCGTCATCTGATATATATCGTTATATCAAACAGCCCTATGAGGATATAAACATATTTTATTATTAGACATATAACAAATATTTACTTCTACCTGTAGGTTCTGAAGATGTAAAGAAGAGTTACTGGAGAGCTGCTGTGATTCTTCTGGGTCTGCTGTGTCTTTTCCTCCTGACTGGACTCATAGCTGTGGATTTTCTATGTGAGTACAACAGAAATGTAATTAGCATGCTAAAATCCTCACAGGTGATGTATTTATTTTATGATGATGTGTCCAACAGTCACCCAAGGCAAATCTCAGTGGAAAATGGAGACAGTGATACTACACAAGCTTGCTGACAACGTGACCAGCGAGAGAAACCAGTTACAGACCAGTTTCAACAATCTGGTTAAAGAGAGAGACCAGCTCCAGAAAAGATTGGAAGACATGACCACAAGCAGAGACAATCTTCAGAGAAAGCTTCAATGTAATTATATCTTAATGCTTGATGGTAAATGGCGTGTATTTGTATGGCACTTTACTAGTCCCTAAGGACCCCAAAGCGCTTTACACATTCAGTCATCCACCCATTCACACACTGGTGATGGCAAGCTACATTGTAGTCACAGCCACCCTGGCGCGCACTGACAGAGGCGAGGCTGCCGGATACTGGCGCCACCGGTCCCTCTGACCACCACCAGTAGGTAACGGGTGAAGTGTCTTGCCCAAGGACACATTGACTGAGACTGTCGGAGCCGGGGCTCGAACCAGCAACCTTCCGATTACAAGACAAACTGCCAACTCTTGAGCCACGATCGTGCATTTATCTCTAACAACATTTTTGTCTCTTTAACACTTTAACAAATGTAGCTTTTTAAAAAGCATGGTGAGGCAGGAATCCTGGGTTTGTGTGGTGTGTGTGGAGTTTGCATGTTCTCCCTATGTTTGCATTGTTTCACTCATTCTCTAGTGGGTTAGGATCATTCAAAATTCCCCATAGGAGTAAATGTAGTTGAAAATGGTTGTCTGTCTGTGTGTTAGCCCTGTGTCAGACTGCCAATCTCCCTCTGAACACATGCCAACCCCCCCGCGGCCGAGGTAAGGATAAGTGCTATAGAATGGATGGACAGATCTTGAGAAAGGCCTTTGAAAAGTAAAGTTGTAAATGTAATGTCAATTTGATCTAAGTCTAATGTGAGTGAAAATATCAACATTCTATATGTTCACATTTAGACAGTTTCTAATAGCTTTTTGATTGTTAAAACCTGCATAGACAAAAAAAAAAAGATGTTTAACTGACTTCTTAGCTCCAATTATATCTGCAGCCTTCTTCAGTTCTCACACGGCTGAATATAGATGTGGTGATGCTTGTAACACCATCAAGACTTCAAAACAAGAAGAGGACAAAAGAGAATGTCATCAAGTTTTTTGTCATCATTTTTATGTCATCAAGTACATTAACAAAATTATAATATCTTGTTACTAAAAACCAAAGACTGACTGACCTGTTGAGATTAACCCTTATAATTTTATCTGTATTTCAGCTACTGGAATAGTGGGGAACCAAATGGTGACAGAAATGAAAACTGTGGAGAGATAAAAACTTACAACTCAGAAAACAGCTTGAATGATGCACCATGTTCCAGTGCAAAATTCTGGATATGTGAGAAGAGAGTTTCTCCATAATTTAACATCCACGCCCAACAAATACTGCAGAACACAGAGCCATGAGATCAACTTCTGAAATGAAGCTGAACAGAAAGCAGTGGACACTTACAGCGAGTAAAATAAGTCACCAATTTTCTGAGTAAATATATTTCTAAAGGTATAATTAACATAAAATTCTTGCCATGTCAGTAACAACCCATCCAGTCCATACAAGTCATTATTACAAGCATGTATAATAATGAAAAATGACACGGAAAAAGTATTGAACACATGAAAAAGGTGCAAAAAGGCATGGAGAGCTGTGACACCAGCTGAACTGTATTAGTAATAAGAAAGCAATTCTGTCACTTAGGCAAATTACTATCAGCTGGTTCAGTCTCAACTGATGGGCTATAAAAAGCTGTGTCATTACTGAGGTTTTGCTTAACAAACATCTCATGATGGGTAAAACCAATGTGGTCTCTTGAGACTGTTGCAACACATATTGATAACAGAAGAATTTCTAAACTACTGAAGGTTCCAGTGAGCACTGTTGGGGTAAAAAAAGAAGTTGAAAGAACATCATTATACCATAAATCGATCAAGACCTGACGATCCCAAAAAGATTTTAGACAGAGAAGTGAAAACGATTATTAAAAGAGATGTTCAAGGCCAAGGACCCCTTGCAGAAAGCTACAGAAATTAGCTGATACATTCATTTCAAAGGAAATAAGTAAAGCACACAACTGTCATGGCCTGTGTAAACGTTCAATGTGGAATACTCCATTGGTGAAGAAATAGCATATTAAAGCGCATTCAGAGTTTGCTGAACCACACTTTGACAACCCTGTGAAATACTGTTAGAATATAGTCTGGCCAGATGAGACTAATACATAGCATGTTTGAAGGTCAAAAGTCATATCACCCAATAAACACCACACAAATAATGAAGTTTGGAGGTGGGTTCATCATAATGTTGGGTTATTTTATTTTTCAACATTCAGCACTGGCATCTTTCATATAATTGAAAGGAGGATGAATGTAAAAATGTACTGTCGCGAAATCGATCAATGTAGAGCAGTGTCACAACCCACGGAGGCCCCAGAAAAGTGCAATCAAACGGTGAGTTTATTAACAGTCAGGAGAAAACATCAGCATATGTCTTCTGACAAAAATACATATGGAGAACACTTATAAAGCAGCGGGGGAGCTGCAGCTCTGAGTGCGAATGTACAGCAACCGTGTAGGGATTAATAAAAACTTATCAAAATGCCACTGGGTCTGCCGTGTATGTTTACAAAGACATTAGTTACAGTGAATGGTACATCTTGTACATCTTTAATGGCTATAAACAGACATAGAACTTCTCTTTTCTATAACACCTTCCATACAAAGTAATAAACTTCAAGCCCTCAGGGTCTCTGGGGCAAATTATTGACTCTGGTCATCTGTTACCAAGTAGACTAAAATACAGTTAGAAGCTAAATGAGTTAAGGCCTCAGGCCTGACACATTCCTAGATTATATGTGTTATTGTAAGCATGTATTGCAGTTATCCTTTATGCTCTAGTCTCTAACACAATAGATTGTGAAGACGTCGCGCTTCACAAAGCTTAAGACCCTCTGTAGACTAAGCAACAACTCTTAATGAGCACAAATACTATGCAATGTGTATGAAATACTTCTGACTGTACTTGTAAAAAAAGTTAACATAATGGAAGGATCCTCAAATGAACATCTTCAATAAACAACTTTAATGCAATATCAATACTGTGAGAAATATTATTAGATGAAATAATGCTGTAAAGAATGTTATCAATGCGATTATAATGATGCAGATTATATGGCAGCAATAAAAGAATTTCTGTATCTCCACAGTACCAAGTTTTTCTTGGTAAACATCTGCTGCCATCTACCAGGATGATGAAAATGAAACGAGGGTGGATGTTTCAGAAAGACAATGATCCCAAAAACAAAGTTAAAGAAACTCTTAGCTGAAAGACAATGGAGCTGCTAGAACGGCCCAGCCAATCGCCTGACCTGAATCGAGCTGAAAATCTATGGAAAGAAGCAAAGCTCAGAGTTCACAGAAGGAGCTATAGAACCTTCAGGAGTTGAAGATAGTTTGTGTGAAAGACTGAGCCAAAATCACACCCAAGCAATGCAAGTAGGCATCGTAATTAAAGCAATCATCGCAGACAAAGGCTTTTGTATGAAGTATTAAATACATTTGAGTAAGCATGTTTAATACTTTCCCCCTGTGTTATTTCTCACTTTTAAACATAACCTAATCTATGCATATCTATTGTTTGATTTCTTTACATCTGTGGATTGAATGGGTTGTTACCGACATCTGATGGAAATTTCATGGCGGTTGCACACCTACAAATACATTTACCTAGATGTGTGTAATACTTATCCTTATATCCAGGATCTTTAACCAGCAGGGGATCTGCTTTAATGTGACTTGTTATTACACTAGATTGTAAGCTATATTTGATTTAAAAATTACACATTTAAAAAGGAGAATGCTTAATTAATCGATGCTGTGCTTAAACAAGCACAACATTGCTCAATATCCTCATAACAGTTTTTTCACTACCCTCACATACATGTCTGCCACCCATGACTTACTTATGTATGCTGATTCAAATTCTGATTACCCCAGTTCCTCTTTTGCCTCTCGGAACAAGTGACAGTTTTTTGTCTAGTAGCAAAAAAACTGACTAAATACAGGGAGTGCAGAATTATTAGGCAAGTTGTATTTTTGAGGAATAATTTTATTATTGAACAACAACCATGTTCTCAATGAACCCAAAAAACTCAACCACAACCACAGCCTCCCAGACACTGTTCAGAGAGGTGTACTGTTTTCCCTCCTTGTAAATCTCACATTTGATGATGGACCACAGGTTCTCAATGGGGTTCAGATCAGGTGAACAAGGTGGCCATGTCATTAGTTTTTCTTCTTTTATACCCTTTCTTGCCAGCCACGCTGTGGAGTACTTGGACGCGTGTGATGGAGCATTGTCCTGCATGACAATCATGTTTTTCTTGAAGGATGCAGACTTCTTCCTGTACCACTGCTTGAAGAAGGTGTCTTCCAGAAACTGGCAGTAGGACTGGGAGTTGAGCTTGACTCCATCCTCAACCCGAAAAGGCCCCACAAGCTCATCTTTGATGATACCAGCCCAAACCGGTACTCCACCTCCACCTTGCTGGCGTCTGAGTCGGACTGGAGCTCTCTGCCCTTTACCAATCCAGCCACGGGCCCATCCATCTGGCCCATCAAGACTCACTCTCATTTCATCAGTCCATAAAACCTTAGAAATATCAGTCTTGAGATATTTCTTGGCCCAGTCTTGACGTTTCAGCTTGTGTGTCTTGTTCAGTGGTGGTCGTCTTTCAGCCTTTCTTACCTTGGCCATGTCTCTGAGTATTGCACACCTTGTGCTTTTGGGCACTCCAGTGATGTTGCAGCTCTGAAATATGGCCAAACTGGTGGCAAGTGGCATCTTGGCAGCTGCACGCTTGACTTTTCTCAGTTCATGGGCAGTTATTTTGCGCCTTGGTTTTTCCACACGCTTCTTGCGACCCTGTTGACTATTTTGAATGAAACGCTTGATTGTTCGATGATCACGCTTCAGAAGCTTTGCAATTTTGAGACTGCTGCATCCCTCTGCAAGATATCTCACTATTTTTGACTTTTCTGAGCCCGTCAAGGCCTTCTTTTGACCCATTTTGCCAAAGGAAAGGACGTTGCCTAATAATTATGCACACCTGATATAGGGTGTTGATGTCATTAGACCACACCCCTTCTCATTACAGAGATGCACATCACCTAATATGCTTAATTGGTAGTAGGCTTTCGAGCCTATACAGCTTGGAGTAAGACAACATGCATGAAAAGGATGATGTGGACAAAATACTCATTTGCCTAATAATTCTGCACTCCCTGTATGTGCTGTCATTTAACATGAAGTTTTATTTGATATTCTTTTCACTTACGATGTATGTATTGTTAAATAAGTTAAAGCAATTTGTTTTGTTGTTCATGCTAAAGGATATTTCACCTTGCAGTCTGAGGGGGCCTGTGATCAGACTATTGATCTGCTGTGCTGTGTTTTTATTGTATAAACAGCTTTGCTATCCAAAAGGTTATGTTATTTGTTTAGGTAACAATAATTAAATAAATAAACCAACTAATAAATAACTTGTTTGTCAAAAAAAGACTTCTGTGCCACTTTTCCTAACTTGGAAGCTGAGAGATGGCCTATTTCTGACAAGGAGACAATCCTCAGCACTTTACATAAATGATACATCCTCAATTTAATTCAATTTTATTTATATAGCACCAAATCACAATGAATGTCACAATAAAGGGAAGACAATTTGATTAACTGAAGATTAACTGGCAGCAATGACCACTCGTAATGATCTTCATATATCCATGTTGAATAAAGTGTAAATACCGAGGCTGAATGCCTTTGTACAAGCAGCACACTGTCTAGGAAAGTCAGTGTTGAAAAATTCAAGCAGTCAGACTGTCTCACACTAATCAGAGTGCTCCTTACGTCGCACAGCATGGGCAATTTGCAATTATTCTCCAACTAATTAAAAGAATTACGCAAATGTTAAATGGGATAGTTAATCTGAGGTTTTGAATGTGACATCATACGCATGTTGCTTAAGGATGTGATAAGCAGTAGTACACTAATATGTACTTTACATAGAAACTATCACGACTTTTCCCCCTTCGCAATGCTTATATTCTGCTCTGCTTCTGGGTGCAGCAATCATCAAGGACAGAAAGAGCATCTTTTTTAAAAATCACTGTAGTGATGTGAAAATGAAGCCATGAGCTAGTACTGAACCACTTCATCAATTGTATTGAAAATAGGTTCGTCAAAGCTTTGTTTCAGTGACATCTAGTGGCGAATTAGGAGAGAACAAAATAATGTCTTAATAATCATGTGCTGAGTGCAATGAAGGTTTGTGGGAATGATATAAATACAACTTTGGAAAGACTGATTGGCTGGTCAGTTGGAAGAAGTTGTATGTTACCAGCGGGATAGGAGGGACTAACATGAAGTTAAAACAGTGAAAGAGGAGTCAAGATGGCAGTTTTCAAAGGTTTATTTCCTGCTAGTTTTAAAGTTCTGGTCCAGACTGACATTTTGGACTTTCGTTTTGGATAACAGTCAAAAACAGAGGTAGTCACAGGAAGAGTAAAACTAGTATTCTCCATGGTAGGACAGTCTTTAGTATGAGCAACACCAAATAATTGTGAAGAGGAATAAGACAGTCTGAGGAAGGCGTCTTTGGTGGCTTAATGACTGCACCTCTGCTAATGGGATTGCTGATGGCTGCCCCACCAACAGTCATTTTGTTACTGTGTTTTGACAGGAGTATTCTCAGTCTTAGATATTTCATAATCGTGAACATTCTTTTCATAGCTGAGCCCATAAACCAGCAAATCAGGATCTGTTTGCATGGCCTCCATAGAGAAAATGTGACCAGCAAAAAATAGTCACCCACCTCACGCTGTTGTAAGCCATGGTGGTGATGTGGATGGTTGTGGAGGCACCCCCCCCCCCACACACACACAACACACATCAAAGTAACAGAGCTCTACTCAAAAGCAGGCAACAAACAATACTACTAACTCAAACAAACTGACCTACCTAAACAAGACAAAGGGGAAACTTAAATAGTGGTCAAGACCCAAATTGCAGTTCTCCATATGGGCTTGCTCCATCCCTTTTCCACCTCTTAGCTTATCCAACAAGGGACTGGGAGCAGATTCCATTGAGGTAACTCAGAAAACAAAGAAAGACTAAATCATAGACATAACAGTGTAAACTAAAATTTGTGCACTTATTTTAGAATACAGTATTATGTGATTTTATAAGTAAATTAGTTCTAAACCAAAACCAATTCTTTATTACCCAGTAAATTAATTTACATATTTAAAGAAAGACAAATATGTAAGTGTAGTGTTATTGTACATCTTTAATGTAACACTGATGTTTAGTTGATATTACCACTGTATCTGGCTGTAATTGCAGCCGTCACAGCTGCTGTTAGCTGCTGTAATTTAAAATTAGCCGGCATTACTGAAACCTTCTTTTAAGTGGATCAAGCAATGTTGTACTTGGTCACTTAGTGACTTTCATACAATGTGAGAATATAATCAAATTGTTTATCAGAAGGAAAGCATGATTTTTTTCCAGCCAAAAATTTCCTGCTATAATGTTAGCTTATCACCCGCAGAGGTTTTTCTTATTTAGCAGGCTTGTTTTCAGCTGTCTTGAGACAAAAAGGTGTCTAATCTTCTGATAATAAGTCATTGTCACAATATCGGGAATAAATAAGCATGCATATGCAGTTATTTGTATGTTAGTTTCCTGACTTCGGTTAAGGTGAAAAGGTTAATATTTTATCTAGATGCCAGTTAGGTTGTTAGGACGTCTTCTCAGATGGTAAGAGATAGAAATTATCCTTCACATCTGGAGTCTTAAGGTGCAGACACAAATTAAAATTTGCCCCTACAGTAAACAAATGCCCACAAATTTTATTCTTCTCCTCATTTGGAATACAATGTATTTGGCTGGTCTCTAGCCAAAAGTGCAATTAAATAGAAAGGTGGTGCACACTTCAGCTAGTGTATTCAAGATGGTGGGGAAACATGGTGGTTTCCACTGGTAGCCATATGTAGTTTTAAAGGGTTAATTCTAAGTTTATGAGAGTGCATCAGTTTCATTTTTCTGTTAAATAAACTAAAAAAAGAGAGAGCGATACATCCAACTTAGTTCACTAAATCAATTACAAAAATGATAATGGCTGCTTATTGGTGGTGGGTTCACCTAAAGAATGAAGTATATGTCCATCTCTCTGACCTGTCTGTAATGTAAAATATAAATTTTGCATCAAAAGTAGTCTGTGCTGTGAGAAGAAGTTACAAAATTAAATTATTTAATTATATATATATATATATATTAGGGGTGCAACGATGCACAAAATTCACGGTTCGGTTCGATACTTTGGTGTCACAGTTCGATATTTTTTCGATACAAAAAAATGTTCATGCTTTTTTAATTTGTCATTTATTAAAATTATAAATATATATTTTAACTCAAACGTACAGTTTTTAAATTTAATGTTGCTGAAACAACAAGGGGATAAAATAATAATTCTATCTGATTGGGAAAACACTCATCTTTGGAAAAGAGAGTTTATTACAGAGAAATGGCTCTTTCCAAAATAAAAGCTATACTATACGCTTCTTCCAGGGTATACTCTCAGCAGCATATTAAATATATCAGGTCCCCATAAGGAGAATCATGTGCTAACGGCTGTCTAAATGACTCGGGTAAAGTTTGTAGCATGCGTGCTTGTTGTTTTTGTCTGCTTCCACTTATCTTTGCACTAGGATGATGTCGGCGTAAATGTGCAGTCATATTCATTTTGTTCCCACTAGTGCTGTCAGCGTTAATCTGAAATGACGTTAACGCCACAACATGGTAAATCTCCGTTAACGAGCTACCACGGATCGCCCCGTGCATGGGGCTGGACGACGTCAACACGTTAACAAGCTAACTGCGCTAACACAGTAGTTCCCACCCATGTAATTGAGCATTGCGTGGCACATTCGACATACTGTTTTACTTTTGTCCATGACGTGCTTACCTTCAGGGTCATACTTCACATGAAGACCAAGATAGTTCCAAAGGCCAGATCTGAATGAGGGTGGGGGAGGTTCAATTTGCCATGTTGCAACGAGCTTAGCTCCTGTCTTGCTAGCTTGCGCTGCGCTCAGTGGATCTGCGCTCGACAGTGCAGCCTAGGCGGAGTAGTCGAACGCAGATCCACTGAGCTTGCAACACAGACAGCATAGTCAGAAGAAAAGTTGATCAAATAAATTAAAAATTTTGTATTGTTCGATACATATGCGTACCGAACCGAAAGCACTGTATCGAACGGTTCAGTATCGATACGAGCATCGTTGCACCCCTAATATATATATATGGGATTTCCAGTGGTGGCTAACCAACCGGACATAGTCAAACAGTAGTGATAGATGTAGTGGTTCCCAATGTCAGCAACATCAGGAAGAAGGAACACGAGAAGCTCGAGAAATACCAAGGGAGCACCAGGTGTGGTGACCAAACTAGGCGAGTGGCTCCAGCAGATCCCAGGAACAACATCGGAGATCTCTGTCCAGAAGAGCGCAGTCCTAGGAACAGCTAAGATACTGCGCAGGACCCTCAAGCTCCCAGGTCAAGGACCCGAGCTTGAAGGATAGACCGCCAGCAGGGGCGAGCGGGAGAGGAAGTGTATATATAGACAAAAAGTGTTCTTACCGTGCCAGCATGTGTGCAAATGAACTCCCATGCAGTGGTCATTTCTACTGTTCTACTTGTACTCCAAGTATGACATACAGTAATTGGTTTCAGTTGAGTGTTGTCTGTGTATTCAAAGGCAAAGACAAATGCAGTCATAACCCAACAACAGTCCTGAGGTGTGCCAGGATTCAGGGAAATGAAAGCAGCATTTCATTCCTCTAGCTCTCAGTTTCCTGTTAAATAAAGAATTGCTTGTGCCAGTGGATTTTTACACAGTTCACACGCTCACAAAATGCTGATCGCCTCAGATACATAAGGACCCAACTGAGCCAGCAATACCAGTAAAATCATGGATCAAGCCTATATGGGCATGGAAGAAATATCAGGCAGCAACATAAAGTTGAGAAGGCTGGTAGAAACTTCAGAAGACAATTATATCGATGATGAAGTGAGTCAAACTGTGCAATGTGAAACGACTGGACTTGGACTCCCAGGTAATAAACAAAAACAAGTAAACATATTAGATTTAGATACTGCATTGATATGTGATGATGAATTATTGTGCAGAAATAAAACAAAAAGTAAAACTAATACCGGGTAGATGTAGGGTCCGGTTTGCTGCAAAGTTACTGTAGTTTTGGATGTTTTGTTTTTAATTTTAAAGATTTATATTTTAAGGTATTTTTTTAATCTGTATTTGATTGTGCTGAAATGACTAGTTGACAGGTGACCCTTGGCCCATAATTTTGATTAAATTGTAATTTTTGTTTTTAATTCAGGACAGGCTCAAACACATTCAGCGTGTGTTTATTTCAGTTCAGTTTTAATAGTTTAATAAACCAAAAATCTTTGGTTTTTATTAGTTTCAGTGTTAGTTTTAATTTATACTGTGGTGTGTGGTTGTCGGATTCTAAGTTCAAAAGAGAAAATGATACAATAAAATACTGTGCGACAATCACAGTATTTGTGTCACAGTCATAATCACACAGAAACAAGTTTGCTTCTTTGTGGTCAGATGTTGATTTCAAGAGCAGAAGTTCACATGTTACTTTGTAGAGAAAATAGTATTTTATGTTATGATAAACTATATGAGGATATAAATATTCTTCACCTTTAGCATTGTAACAAATATAAACTTCTACCTGCAGAGTCTGAATTTGTAAAGAAGAGTTACTGCAGAGCTGCTGTGATTCTTCTGGGTCTGCTGTGTCTTTTCCTCCTGATTGGATTCATAACTGTGGTTTTTCTCTGTGAGTACAAGAAATATGTAATTAGCATGCTAAAATCCTCACAGGCAATGTTTTTATTTGATATTGGCATGTCCTACAGTCACCCAAGGCAAATCTCCTGGTGAAATGGACACAGTGTTGCTACACAGTCTTTACAACAACTTGACCAGCGAGAGAAACCAATTACTGACCAGTTACAACAAGCTGACAACCGAACGAGAACAGTTACTGACCAGTTACAACAACTTGAAAACTGAAAAGGACCAATTGCTGACCAGTTACAACAACCTGACAACCGAACGAGAACAGTTACTGACCAGTTACAACAACTTGAAAACTGAAAAGGAACAATTGCTGACCAGTTACAACAACCTGACAAACGAACGAGAACAGTTACTGACCAGTTACGACAACTTGAAAACTGAAAAGGACCAATTGCAGACCAGTTACAACAACCTGACAATCGAACGAGAACAGTTACTGACCAGTTACAACAACTTGAAAACTGAAAAGGACCAATTGCTGACCAGTTACAACAACCTGACAACCGAACGAGAACAGTTACTGACCAGTTACAACAACTTGAAAACTGAAAAGGACCAATTGCTGACCAGTTACAACAACTTGAAAACTGAAAAGGACCAATTGCTGACCAGTTACAACAACTTGAAAACTGAAAAGGACCAATTGCAGACCAGTTACAACAACCTGACAATCGAACGAGAACAGTTACTGACCAGTTACAACAACTTGAAAACTGAAAAGGACCAATTGCTGACCAGTTACAACAACCTGACAACCGAACGAGAACAGTTACTGACCAGTTACAACAACTTGAAAACTGAAAAGGACCAATTGCTGACCAGTTACAACAACTTGAAAACTGAAAAGGACCAATTGCTGACCAGTTACAACAACAAAGTTAAAGAGAGAGACCATGACCAAAAATAGAGACAATCTTCAGAGAAAACTTCAGGGTAATTATTTGTTTCCATTTTATCTCGTACAGAAATTTTTGCTTCTACATTTGAAGTTAACACAAGTACATGACGGTGTTGCTGTTGGTTTTTTCTCATTTAATGCATTATTGAATCACAGCGTTAACGATACTGGTTAAGACTTGAAAAGTGAAATTCAGTGTCCCTTCCATCATATTAACATCTGGACAGTTCCATACTATTAAAAAAGAAAGCCTCAGTAAAACCTAGAATTAAATGTAAATTAAGCTTAATGTGAATATATGAATACTTCATATGTTCTAAGTCTATTTAGATATAGTTCATACTGGTGCTTTAATCCATGTAGAGAAGGAAAAAAGATTCTCTTCATTTTTATCTTCAACTTCAACCAGTATGTCTCAGCTGTTTTTTTATTTCCATATTTAGTTGTGAAAGACACCTAACCAATGACAGAAATTTTAATACTGCAGTTCACAGTGTGTGTTATGTTAGAAATTACTAAAGCACCATGAAGCCTTCTAACTGAGAAGTGGACTTTGGACAAAACCTCGAGTTTCTCCTTATTTTCAGTGGTCAGTAACAGTTGCTGACTCAAGCAAAATCCTTAGATAAAATATATATTTCCCACACACTCCTTCTGAATGCACAAAAATGAGGCATTTCTTTTCATGTTCTTTTAAAACACAAAACCAAAAAAAAACTTTTTTATTTGATGTAAACTAGACATATTGTGCAACAATAGGACAGTGTTTTTTTTTCTTTCATGTGTTAAAGCTTTGTGAATTTGTACAACTGACACTTGTGTAACAAATATGTGATGCTAATTATGAGATATTAGCCTTAAAGATAAGATCCTAACAAAGCCCAAATTATTATTCTGTTTTTCTTAAACAGATTGCCAAGGAAACTGGGTGGCCTTCAGTGATAGTTTGTACCAAGTGTCTTCGGAGAAGAAATCCTGGGAAGAAAGCAGACAAGACTGTCTTCAAAAAGGTGCACACCTGATGATTATCAACAGGCGAGAGGAACAGGTGTGTGTGTGCAAACATAAATTAATGTACTATGTTCAGAATAAAACACTGAATGAAATCAGAGAATGCACTGACACATCACTTTAAGTTCTGTATATTTACACTTACTTGTCTTTCAACTAGAATTTTGTGAACCAGTTCAAGAAGTCTTTGTGGATTGGACTGACTGACTCAGAGACAGACGGAAGATGGAAATGGGTGGATGGGACTCGCATGACCACAAGGTTGAAATAAAAATTAAATTCCTCTCTTGTCCATAAAGTCTTCTTATATCATCAAGTACATTAACTAACTTAATTTAATTCATATCTTGTTACTAAAAACAAAAGACTGACTGATCTGTTGAGTTTAACTCTTATAATTTTATCTGTATTTCAGCTACTGGAATAGTGGTGAACCAAATGGTGGCAGAACGGAAAACTGTGGACAGATAAAGGTTTACGACTCGCAAAACAGCTGGAATGATGAAACATGTTCCAATAAACACTTCTGGATATGTGAGAAGAGAGTTTCTCCATAACTTAACATCCATGCCCAACAAATAGTGCAGAAAACAGAGCCATGAGATCAACTCCTGAAATGAAGCTGAACAGAAAACAGTGGCCACTTAGGCTACGTCCACACATACACGGGTATTTTTGAAAACACAGCTTTTTCTATGCGTTTGGGCCTTTTGTCCACTGAAAACTGAGATTTTTTTAAAACTCCTGCCAGGGTGGAGATTTTCGAAAAATTCAGTTTTTGCGTTTACATGTGGACGAGCAAAATGGAGATCTAGCCACGCAACGTCAAAGGTGTGCACCTTTTTTAACATCAGATCTGCAGTTTTTACATGCTTACATATACACACGCAGTTGCTGCCCCTCCACTTGGAAAGACAGAGTGAACTTTGGACGTGGCTTTTACATTCAACACAGACACTCTCACAACCTAAGTGTAATATTAAGGAATAATTCCACCTCACTGTCTGTCCACACATAGGACTCATTTCTGCTTCTATGCGCCATCTTTGTTTACGCTTACCCTCTCAGGCATCTAGACTTCTGATTGGTCAACATTTCGACACAGCATTATATCATAGAGATATTTTATAAAAATGCATGTGTGGAAGATGATTCTTTTTTTTTAAACGAAAATGGAAAATCTCCACTTACAAAAATACCCATGTACGTGTGGACATAGTCTTAGATGGAAACAAGTTTAAAGGGTTTTTGCTTTGCTTTCTAAATCAAGAATGTCTTTTGTTACTATATCCAGGATCTTTAATCAGCCGGCGATCTGCTTTGGTGTGACTGGTCATGACAATTTTAAGACGTGTTAGATTAAAAAACTTGCTCAACAATCCCATGCTCAAAAATTCTCATCTTATAGAAAAATATTCTGTTATCATAAACTTTCCATCTGTATTTACAATTTAATCATTAAAATGTTGACAATTTGGACTTGTTTTACTCCACCTGACTCATTTATTGAGGAAAGACTGAAGATTTGGGAAAAAATCCTCTCAGTGTGCTGTGCAAAAATGCAAAATCCAACCCAAGTTTTCGCTCTCATGTATTCATTTCTAATATTGTCCATCCTAGTCCTAGTGAAAGTCTTAACATATACAGCTCTGCCTCCCATGTTTTTGTTAGTGCACAAACCATAACCTGAACCATACATCACAGTAGGCCTGCTGCCATCTTGTAAACCTTCCCTTTCACGTTTCCTGCTATTCTTCTGTCCCAAATCCCACCTGACACTGATCTCCACTCACTCTCCAGTGCACTCTGAATTGTTAAACCCAGGTATTTAAACTCATCTATCTTTACTACCTCTACTCTTTCTATCCTCACTCATTCTGTCTTACTTTCATTCCTCTTCTCTCTAGATTATGGCTCCACCTCTTAATAGTCTCTCCCACCTGGTCCTGCTCTCACTACAGATAAGTGTCATCTGCAAACATCATTGTTCACAGAGACTTCTGCCTGACCTGATTTGTCAACTTGTCCATCACAACCGCAAACAAGAAGGGGCTCAGAGTAAATCTCTGATGCCCTCCATGCCCACCTTTAACCCATCTGTCACTCCTATTCCACTTATGGATGCATAAGGAAATTACCACTAAAATTATAACAATGAACCTGAAATACAAGGAGACTTTCTGACACATATAGTTCTACAGTTCGGCACCCCGTCCACCAACTTTCCAGTCAGCTTCCAGCACACACTCACAATATAAAGGAAAAGTCTCATCAGGACAATCGCCATCACCTGTCCCTCCAACCTCGCTGGCACCGCCCCCTTGAGCTTACTGCACTACCCCTCCCCTGCAGCTGATCCAGGGACCACACCTCCGCCACAATACAATACAAACACTAGATTTGGCATGGACGGCAGGGTCATGTCCCCACCAATATCCAGCGATTATTGAATTGTCCCCACCAATAATTTGATCTCTTCGAGTAAAGAACAACAATCCCGATAATAAGAAAAAACGATCTGTCAGCGTCTCATTCACCCAGCGGAGCAGAAAGAGTTAAATTACGTTCTCTACTGGAGTCCTACGTCATGTGACAAATATGGCCAGTGTGATTGGCTGTGCCTTTCACGGAGCTCTGTTTAGTTTTAGCAACGGCAAGCCTGCGCTGCGAGGAGGAGAGGAAGACGGCAGCAAAGAGGAAGAACCTGGATATAAGAAAGTATTTTTCAAAGAAACCTGTAAGTCACTTAAACTCAAGTTCACTCATAAAATGTGTCGGTCATAATAACGTTACAGGCTATGCTAGGCTTTGGCCCACATCAGTCTAAAATTGTATGTAACCATGAATAACGTGTTTTGGAAACTAATTGCACAACAGGCAGCATTATTGGTTTTCTCAGTCTCAGAGCAGCATTTCTAATTTTGATTGAAACTGTCAGAGAAAACGGCAGCCTTGAGCAGGCCAGGATATTAGTTTACACAGGCTGTTAAAATTATATGTCTAATGTTAAAATGTTGGTGACACAATAATTTCATCCTAATGGCACTGACGTATTCATAGGGTTAATTGTTGAGACAATATATTGTAGCGGGTCAGGACTGTTCGGGGTTCTGTTTTTACAGTTATGTTTTGCTTATGTTACCATAGTGACGCCCTCTCGCTGCGACGGTGTGTCCTTCCGGGGTCAGAGGGCGCCCTGTGTGTTGTTGTTGTTGCTGTGCTGTTGCCGCGCTGAGCAGTTAGCTAGCGGCAGTGTTCTTCTGGCAGATGTAAATAAATGGCTGTGCTCCCTGGCTAAGAGGCGGGGAAGCCAGACCGAACGGAATTCTGTCTCCTCCTTGTCTGAGCTCGCCACATTGGTGTCAGAAGTGGGATAGCTCACCCTCACCGTAATGGAGAGAGACATTCAGAGGCTGGAGCAAGCTGTCGAGGAGAACATTCCCCGCTTGGGAAGCTGGCGATTGAACAGAGAGGATGTGAGTGGCCATGTAAGTCCCCCGACGGGTCCCGATGGCGCGAGTGCACCGCGGCGGCGGCCCGTCGCGACAGATGCTAGGGCAATGCTTCATGGGCTACCTCTGTCAACCCACACGCTGAGCCCCCAACCGCGAGCAGTTATGCCTACCACGCCAGTTAAGGTACCGAAATACAACGGGCTAACCCCGCTAGAGCCCTACCTCTCACAAGTGCAGCTGGCCGCCAGACATAGTGGCTGGAGCGAAGAGGAGACTGCTACACACCTAGCGCTAGCATTAGAGGGAGATGCACTGCAGATACTCTTTGACCTAGCCCCGGCAGAGCAGCATGAGCTCCAGGCCCTCACTGCGGCACTCGAGAGGCGATTCGGGCAGCGGCACTCCACTGATCAGAGCAGAGAGCGGCTGGCCAACTGGAGCCGTCGGCCGGGGGAGAGCCTGGACACCTTTGCAGCAGACGTGTTGCTGTATGCTCGTCGTGGCTACCCGGAGTTTCCAGCAGCAGCCCGTGAGGAGCTTAGCCTGCATGCTTTTCTGCGAGGACTTTTCCCAGAGTGACAACACGTCCGCCTGGCCATGCCTCAGACCCTCCGTGAGGCGCTCCTTGAGGCTGAAAGAGCCGAGCTGGTGCTCACCTTGCGACCTAACCAGCAGGTGCCCCCCCCCAAACTACCCCCAAATCAGAGCCGCAGACCGCGGCGGGGAGGGGGAGGTCGTCGAGATATCCCAGCTGCAACCCTCGGTGCCCCGGAGGCGTCCTTGCCGACCGACCAACCGCTGCTACCGGTGCGATGAGCCTGGCCTTGTGGCGCGCGACTGCCCAGCACCAGCCCCGAAGACCAGAACTATGCAGCCTCAGGGAAACGAGGAGGGAGCGGTGTAGCTAGGGGACCACTGCTCCAGCTTCCTGCCCCCCTCCAAGGATGATGCACAGTGGGGGCCGAGTTGGGCACCTCAAGGGACTCTACCTTAGCTGCTGTGTTGAGGACCAGCCATGCCAGGCCCTGGTGGACACGGGGTCTACCATTTCCCTGATACGACCTGGCATGCTCCCTGGAACATCCGGGCCACTGGTGAAGGGTTGGTTGACACCCAGCTGATGACAGTGACGGGGGAGAAAACTGTTATGCGGGGGAAGAAACCGTTGCGGATCCGAGTGAAGGATCTGGAGCTGGTGCACGACTTCTGGCTCGCCGACATTCAAGACCGGTGCATCATTGGCCTGGATCTGCTGAGCTGCTGGGGGGCCTGCGTCGACACCGCAAAGCTGGCTATCACTCTTGGCGCAGAGACTTTTGCCCTCCAGTGCGGCCAAAAGCAGGGAGCGGAGGGGACCAGACAAGACAGGCGTTGGGCAGCTGCCGCTCAGCACATTTCGGATGCCGATGGCTCCGGGTCATCTCCACTTGCCTCAGCCTCTCAGCCCGACAAACCTCCCTCGTCCGAGACCATCGAGGCTGTTGATGACCTTTGGCAGCGCAGCAGCGTAGACCTCAACGTCGACCAGCGCCAGCGGTTGAGGTGCCTCCTGGACGAGAATGTGGACATATTTACCATCAGTGACAAAGACTGTAGGCAGACGAGTCTGGTCCAGCACACCATCGGCACCGGCTCTGCTCAGCCCATCCGTCTGCGCCCACACCGGCTGCCCCTCTCAAAACGGCAGGTAGCGGAAGAGAAGATCCGTGAGATGGCTGCGGCTGGGGTGATCGAGCCGTCCAATAGCCCATGGGCAGCACCCGTGGTTCTGGTGGGGAAGAAGGATGGTAGCCCGAGGTTCTGCATGGACTTTCGCCATCTCAGTGAAGGACCAAGAAGGACTCGTACCCGCTTCCGCGGATCGACGAGACCCTAGATTACGTTACCGGCTCCAGTTGGTTCGGCTCCCTCAACCTACGCAGCGGTTACTGGCAGGTGGAGCTAGCCCCTGAAGCAAGGCCTAAGACTGCAATCACCATTGGACAGGGGCTGTGGCAGTTCAGGGTCATGCCATTTGGGCTCTGCAATGCGCCAGCGACGTTTGAGAGGCTGATGGAGAGGGTGCTCGTGGATATCCCTCGTAGCCGCTGCGTTGTGTACCTGGATGACCTGTTGGTGTACGGTGGCAACTTCGACAGTGCACTGTCTCACCAGAGCGAGGTCTTGAGTGCCATCCGACGAGCTGGGCTGCGGCTCAACCCCGCGAAATGCCGGCTGTTGGTGAGAGAGACCACGTTCTTGGGCCATGTGATCAGCGTTCGAGGTGTCGCCACTGACTCCGCAAAAGTGTCTGCGGTCTGGGACTGGCCGACTCCCTCGAACGTCCAAGAACTGCGGAGCTTCCTGGGCCTAGCCTCCTACTACCGTCGGCTCATCAAGGGGTTCGCGACGATGGCCAGCCCCCTCCACCGCCTGACTGACAAGGGACAGCTGTTTGGCTGGGGGGTGCCTGTGCTGCGGCTTTTGCACAGCTGAAGGAGGCCCTCACCAGAGCCCCAGTCCTGGCCTACCCCCACGCCCGGCAACCTTTCATTTTGGACACTGATGCTAGCAATGTAGGAGTCGGGGCGGTCCTTTCCCAGCAGGACGAGGCTGGAGAATGGGTGGTGGCGTACTTCAGTCGTGCCTTGGGGCGAGCCGAGAGGAACTACTGCGTGACCCGGCGGGAGCTGCTGGCCGTAGTGCTAGCGGTGTGGCACTTCCAGCCATATCTGCACGGCTGCCGGTTCCTCCTGCGCACTGACCATGCGTCTCTGACTTGGCTCCTGAACTTCAAACACCCAGAAGGGCAGGTGGCCCGCTGGCTGGAGGTCCTTCAGGGCTACGACTTCGAGATCCAGCATCGGGCAGGTTGACAGCATGGCAACGCTGATGCCCTCTCCAGACGGCCCTGCGTAGCCGTCGAGTGCCGCTACTGCCTGCGACAGGAGGAGCGGGCCCAGGAGGTGCTGGGGGTGGCTTCTGCTCAGGCCACAGCCGGTGGAGGGGGCTGGCTCCAATTGACAACGCATTAGCTGAAGCGGGAGCAGGAGGCCGACGCGACGTTGGTTCAGGTGGGGGCCTGGCTGGAGGCGGCCCAACGCCCCGCCTGGACGGGGGTGTCGGGACAGGAGCCCGGGGTGAAGGCCTACTACTCCCAGCACAACAATCTGGAGACCCATGACGGCCTCCTGTACCAGAGATGGCGGGCCCCCGGTCAGGGCAGAGACCTCCTGCAGCTGTTGGTGCCTCGGTCGCTGCGGTCACAGGTGCTTGAGCTGGTCCACGGCTCGGTGGGGGCAGGACACTATGGGAACGCCAAAACTCTCCACCGCCTCAGGGGATGGTTCTACTGGCTTGGCTGTCGACAGGATGTGGAACTTCATGTGCACTGCTGTGACACCTGCACGGCACAGAAGGGCCCAACTCAACGCTCTACTACCCCCCTTCAGCAGTACCTGGTGGGGGCCCCAATGGAAAGAGTGGGAGTGGACGTCCTAGGGCCTTTCCCCGTCACAGAGTCAGGGAACCAGTATGTGTTGGTGGCTATGGACTATTTCACGAAGTGGCCAGAGGCCTACGCGGTGCCGGACCAGAGCGCAACGACGACGGCCGAGAAGCTGGTGGAGGAGATGTTCACCCATTTTGGGGTCCCGGCTGAGCTCCACAGTGACCAGGGGCGTAACTTGGAATCGAAGGTCTTCGGGGAGATCTGCCGGCGGCTGGGGGTGGAGAAGACGAGAACCACACCGCTCCACCCGCAAAACGATGGCTTGGTTGAGCGCTTCAACCACACGCTGGCCACCCAGCTCGCCATTCTCACCAGCCGCCACCAGCGGGATTGGGACGGACATCTGCCCCTGGTCCTTTGGTCGTATCAGACTGCGGTTCAGGAGTCCAGCCAGTGCACACCTGCCGCTCTGCTGTTTGGACGGGAGCTCCGGACGCCTGTGGATCTGGTGTTCGGGTCCCCCCCCGAGCCGGAGATTGATGGTGGGCCAGAGATGGACTACTACAGGAGGCTGAGGGAGCGGCTGCAGGTGGTTCATGACTACACCCGCCAGGCCCAGGCCAGCGCCGGAGTACGACAGAAAAGAGCATACGACACCAAGTGCCGAGGGGGGGTTTTCATGCCAGGCGACAAGGTTTGGGTGTACTGCCCGGTCCGCAAGAGAGGAGTGTCCCCCAAACTGTGCAGTCACTGGCAAGGGCCGGCGGAGGTCGTGGAGCGGCTAACAGAAGTGGTCTACCGCCTGGGGCGCATGGTGGTGTTGCACCAGGACAGGCTCTCATCGTACCGACCACTTGCTCCGGCAGACGCCGGGGCAGGGGATGCTGGTGGCACCCCATGTTCTGACCCAAGTGACTTTTCCCCCGACGGTCAAGACCGGCTCAGAGAGTAATGGCGATACAAGATCACAGGTGGAATTGGATGATGACCTGGTGGTTCATGACTGTATTTGAAGCACATGTGTGACTGCATGTATTTGGAATGTCTCACTGAGCTCTGCCATGTTGTAGCTCAGACAGAGGTGAAGAGGCGAGGTCACGGGTGACTGACTGATGATTTGGTGCTATAGATTAACTAGTATTTATTATCATGACAATTGTTAGGCTGCTGATGTAAATTGTTTCATTAGTGTATATTTGACAAAGAATCTGAATTGACATGTCGCACTTTTTATATGGCACGAATCAATGTGTTATTTTATCAGGTGGCAATATGTCCTAGTGCAGTCAGAGGGGAAGAGCCAGGGCCAAACATGAGGTACATCAAGCACATAATAATAATTTTAATCTGAGGATAAAATGCATGTACTGAGGCTGGAAGAAGCTTCAGTGCTCTCAGAAGACTAAAAACATGGCTAAGGTCAACAATGACTCAAATGAGATTAAACAATGCTGCTGTATGTCTACCAGGAGAGACTAGACAGTATAGATGTAAAACCAATATGCCAGCAGTTTATCTCAGTTAACGAGAGGAGCAGGCATGTGTTTGGCCTCCTTCACATAGAGGACGTTGAGTTGTTGTGTGGGACACCAGTAGTCCATGTCTGTTGCTGTAACAGTAGTTCATGTTTAGAATAAAACATCCCAGCTCACTGACTTGATCGGGGCAGTAGTGCCTAAAATGTTGCATAATTTTGCCGAGAGATCTTTTACTTTGTGGTAATCTTAGATGAGTAGTTTTATGGACAAAACCCAGCAGGTCACTGAGTGTTCCCTTAGTGCTAATGTATAAGAAATGTTGGTGTAGTATAACTGAAGTAATGTTGTTAAGTCCTTAAAGTCATATTCTTTTATTGTCATGACTGTATTTGAAGCTATTTTTATGTTTGTATGATACCTGATTTATATGGAATATAGCTGAAGTAAACTAAAGCCTAAAATACTTTAGTCAGTCATTTGTTTAATAGTAATTTAACATTATATAATTCACATATAAAACTATGAATTGTAATTTTAAATGGTTTAAAAGCATGTAGAATAGCATATGTAGGCAAGTATATTTCTCCTTTTTTATCAAGAAGCAAAGACAAAAAGGACAAAAATAAGAAACATGGCAGGGTTCAGTGGTTGAATCATTCATCCCCACCAATGCCAAATCTACGCCCTTGGTTCAGGGGCTCGTCCTCGGCTTGTCTCCCTCCCGGACAAATGTTGATGAAAGCTGACGCCCCTCTTGGCTGGTGAAAGGTTGAGCGTTGATGGCTTTTCCATCGGGCCCTCTGACCACCACCAGTAGGCAACGGGTGAAGTGTCTTGCCCAAGGACACAATGACCAAGACTGTCCAAGCCGGGGCTCGAACCAGCAACCTTCCGATTACAAGGCGAACTCCCAACTCTTGAGCCACGATCGCCCATGAAAGTTAGTAAAGTTAGTCGATGATGAAAGTTAGTCTATTAGACTCCACTCCCCAGATTTCACTCCATGAGAGTTTCCTCTTTTCAACACTCTCCCAATTCATCCAGCGACCCTGCTTGACCAGCGCTACAGCTCCAGCATGTCTGGCTGTTTCCTCCTGTCGTCGCATCTCCTCCACCACCATTTTTTGACGTTCGGTAACAGATGCCTGTTGCCACCGAGGTGTTACTGCTCAAAGACCAAATCCTCCTCTGCCCTGTTGGACGTGACCCAACACGTCACGATACTGATAACGAAAGCAGCTGTTCTGATATTCTACTTATCTATGTGATGTACTTGTGTATGTTTTATCTTTTACAGCAATATTTTACCTCTACATTTGAAGCTAACACTTTGATAAAATGATCTTTTTATCATAATTGTGAAATATTGTACTGGAATCTTCTGTGACCTCCTGGATAGGGTTCTCTATTTGTGGGAAATGTCTCTCACCGCAGTTTGAGGGTGTCCCGAAGCCTTTGAAATTGTTTTGTAGCCCTTTTCCAGACTGACAGGGATCAATGACTTTGTTTCTCATCTGTTCTTGAGTTTCTTTAGATTGTGGCATGACACAGTTCATACTAGTACTTTAACCTGAATAGACAAGAAACAACCTTTTGAGGTTTAACTGACTTCTCAGCTACAACTGAGATAATTCATGATGTCTCAGCTTTTCTTTAATTCTATATTTAGGATAAATGTGGAAATGTTAATACAGCAGTTTCAGTTCACGGTGGGTTATGCTAGAAATGACTGATCCTTCAAAGTAATAAGTGGACAAAAGTTCACAAACGTTATTGTAATGCAAGCTCAATTTAATTATTTGGTAAACTGCAGTTTTGTGGGGCAATCATGGTAACCAGTTTGACCGAGGAATGCAGCTCAGATTTTGGGAAGTACCCCTCATATTTCTTTAAAACTGGAAAGAGGTCATTATTCAGCATATGTAGCTAATCTAAAGCATAATTAAAAAACTGCAAAGCAAAGAAAAATGTGTTGCACTCACAGCTGTCCCAGTGAGTGGTGAGTTCATTGCACTTTTGCACCAAGAGAAAATGTCTCTCCTGTTTGTTTATTTATTTGACTCAACAATATGTCAGATATTTTTCCACTTTTACAACTGTGGCTTTACTTGAAAGCTTTTTCAGTGGGAGTGGGATAGCAAAGATAGCAAATTTGCCATCCACCCTTGGCAAATTTGCACCCTGCGCATTGTGATATAACCCTTTAAAGTTCACCCAAAAAGCATTTGTTCAACTTTTCTCCTTTGAGTACTGAGAAAGAAGATGACCATCCAGTGAACTAATACTTGCACCTGTTATGCATCACAGTTATTAAAGCAGTGGAATCTGATATTGAAACTACGATATCTGCTCATGATGTTTGCCAGGAAGAAAAAATGCATGATTTTAGATTTGGTTTATTAATTCACTTTAAAAAAAATCATTAAATGTGTTCTTTTTCTGCCTTAAAAAGTGTGGGGGAGTTAAAAAATGAAAAATGCTGGATAGTTTTTGTTTCTTACAGTATGAAGGTTAAAACTGTCGTACAAACAACAAACAAATCCTCTGATTTTGAAAAGGTCCAGTGGCAACCTCAGATTTGACTGATTTTACAGGGAGCGGCACAATGCTGTTCAAGTAACTTGCCTAAAAACTTTCATTTGTCACAATTTAGCTTTTGAACCAATGAATAAGTGTAAAATAGAAAGGTATTCTAAGAGCATGTTCACATGGTTGTCTCCTAGTTTTTCATGACAGTGACAGTAAATATCTACTGTACCACTTTATTTTTATAAAGCCTTACTCTACTCTCAGATTTATTCGTTTTATATTCTACTGTCTAAAGCAAAAGAACATTTACTGTTACAATAACAGTAAATGTATGAAGAGATAAATATGTTTAAATTTTTTGGACTTTGGATATTTTTGACAAATATCGATTCTACCTCCAAATTCAAAATTTGTAAAGAATCAATTAATTATTTTTTAAAAGCTTTTTGGGTTGTGTTGGGTTCTGCTCAGAGGAATGCAGCTTTCTCCAAAAGGTTTGAGCTGCACTTTATTAAAAGTGCTTGTATTTGAGCTGCTCGTTTGTTAGAATAGCAATCAGTTTTAATTTCTAATTCATTTTGTTGTTTTTCAATTGTAATGGTATTCATCATTGAACAAGAAAAAAATAATCCACCCTGTCTAAAAGAAAGTGTCAAAACCTGGGTGTTAAAGAAGTGATGTAATGAGTCGCCCTCTTGTGGTGGGTTTGATTTGTGATTAGATGTTTAATGTCAGGAAGATGGGTGCATGATCACTATGAGCAGATTGTTGCATTTACTTACTTGCTGTGAGATAAAATTACTGAGGAAAAGTTCTGAAGGAAAGAGGACAAGTAAGTGTCTTCTCTGGAAGAGGAATTTCTCACCTTATCCATAATTAATTTTTTTTTTATTATGTTTGCAAATATTATGTCTCCAGATTCTTGAACTACTGAATGAGTTTGAATGGTGAGCTAACGATAATTAGAGTCTCTAACTCTAGTCTAACTCTAAACTCTGCTGAATGGCACTGTGATAAAAATTATGGATGAAAGATGGGAGTTTTTGAGAATGTGGATAGTTTAATTTTAGAATAGAGACTTTCATTTATAAACATTGGCAATCCGCCTTGTTTACCACTAAATGGTTGAGAGCAGGGGCGATTTTAGCCCATTTTGGGGGGTGCTTCAGCAACCCCAAAATGAATCAAAGCACCCCCAAAGATTTCTTACTTTTTTTGACAATATTTGCTGTTTGTGGGACACACTACTAAAAATATAAAAAGCATACAGTACTTAATTGAGATGGAACATTTTAACAACAAAAGTATAGATAACCCCTCCCAAAATGGTTTGTTCCAGCTCGCCTCTCCCCTGCTCTGGCTCTAGCGCCGTTGCTGCCAGAGCGATGGTGGCTGAGACGCAGCTGAGCGGAGGTGTAAGTGCCTGGCTTAAAACAGGACATATTAGCTGCATTTAA
Source organism: Simochromis diagramma (assembly GCF_900408965.1). Classification (NCBI taxonomy): domain Eukaryota; kingdom Metazoa; phylum Chordata; class Actinopteri; order Cichliformes; family Cichlidae; genus Simochromis; species Simochromis diagramma. The sequence continues at coordinate 15,009,347 of NW_024386792.1, forward strand.
CCTTCAGTTGCTCTTTATATAGTTAGGTAGGAGTCTTTTTAGCTGAAAAACATTACACCCAGGTAACCTGCTGTGTTGAAAACTATGTACTATGTTTGCTACCCTACAATCTGTCCTGCTCTGTAGTAAAATCAGCGATATTTGACCGTTCTGTTGCTCCCATTGAAATTTATACAGCCTATTTAAAATCTAAAACAACATTGTCCGTAGCCTGCTGTTGTTACCACTGTCCTGTTTGAAATCTAATGAGAGAAACTGGTTATTTTGTTCATATGTGCATGTGCCGATATTGATCCCAAGGTACTAACTAGCTAACTGACTGGATGCCCATTAACCTTATAACTCCTGTTGTTGTTGTTGTTGTGTGTGTGTGTGTGTGTGTGTGTGTGTGTGTGTGTGTGTGTACAGAGAGACAGCCAGGTTCATAATGGATATGAGGAGGTTTTTTCAAAAAAAGGAGCCACATTCAGTTAGTGTAAGATCAAATGATCCATCAATAAAGGATAATGTTGGATCAGTGTTTCAATATTTATATCTTTTATTAGATGTGCATGTGGTTTGGTTATTTGCCTTTTGGTTGAAAGTACACTGAGAGAGGACTTTTTTATTAGTGATCTTAATAGTTTTTTTTGTTTTTTTTTAATCTAATTGAATACAATCTATTTGTGTATGATTGTCAGTCCAAAGAAAGAGAGAGGAAAGAGGGGAACATGAGGAGAAAGTACAAGGTCAGGACGGACCAGGTAAGAAAACAGGCAGGGAGTACTAACAGGCAAAACAGAAACTGTTAAACTGGCAAAGAAAAAAAACAAAACTAATTTTACTCGTGCAATCTGGAAGTTGTGTTCTCCCTATATTAAAGCTGCTATACAGAATCTGCTAAACAAACTGGGTTGTCAGCCCTGGCACTGCATTACCATTAGGGATGGGTACCGGTGTCCGGTGCCATGATGGCACCGGTTCTGACATAAACGGTAGACCGAAAAGCAGCGCACATTTCGGTGCTTTATTTCGGTGCTTTTTTTTCCTGAGCTGTGATACACTTCTAGCCAATCATTTTACGTTTCCGAGGATAGTAGGCGGGTCCAGGTACGTACATTCTTTTAGAGCAGAGCTACAGATTAAAAATGACCAAGGCGAAGCGGTCAAAAGTCTGGCTGTACTTCACAGCAAAAGATGCAAACTCAGCAGCCTGCAACAAGTGCTTTAAGGTGATACTGTGCAAAGGAGGTAACACCTCGAATCCGATGAAACACCTGGCGGCGCATAGCGTTTTTTTTTTAAAAGCCAAGAAATGCGCCGTATGATAGCTTGCTGCAAGACCTCACACCGAGCGCATCTACTGCGGGTGGGTTGCCTGTTATGCAACATCCCCCAAAAACACGAAGAGGAGAGTCCTGGCCCCTAGCCCTGCCAGTGTAGCAGAAATGATGAGGATGATGATGATGCAGCAGCAGCCGTTCTTCTCTGCGTGAGTAGCTTAATGTTGTTCGTGTGTAATTTACGTTGAGTAGGCTAACCACATTATTAAATTAATGCATGTAAGGTGAACTAGCAAACATCATCATTGCTACATGCGGCTGTCTTCTTGTTTGATGGCAGATACTCCCTTCACCCTGGCCAAAAAGGCTAAAATGACCAAAGAAAAAGAGGGAAACGGCTAAACATGAGAGGTTTTAGAGCAAAGTTTGTGTTTTTTCCATTGTTTAAGCACTGCTTCCAGCCAAGAGTGATACCATATATGCCCTATAGCTGCAGAAAAGGCTAACATTGTTATCTTTTTACAAAAACCAGCTGAACACGAGAGGTTTTTGGACCAATTTTGTGTTCTCCATTCTTTGAGCACCGGCACCGTTTCAAAAGTACCGATTTGGCACCGGTATCGGATAAAACCTAAACGATACCCATCCCTAATTACCATATTGAGCTTCAGTCAGAGGAAGTCACGGTTGCCAAAAACTTTTTGCATCTCAAGAGTGAGGCTGGTGCCATTCCAGATATGTTAACATTGTACAATCTTCTGGATAATCAGATCTTCCCCACACTGAAAACTGTTATTCAGGTTGCCCTAACAAACCCAGTTAGCAGCTGTAGCTGTGAAAGGTCTTTTAGTGTCTTGAGTTAGCTCCATACCTGGCTGAGAAGGACCATGGGTCAAAGCAGACTCCAGCACCTGGCTGTGATGTCAGTTGAGAAAGAGATGCTTGAGAGACTTGACCATCAAAATGTGATAGACAGATTTGCCAACCTCAAGGTGAGGCGACATAGGATAAAAGAAAAGAAAAAATCTGCAGAGCCATAGTAGTATCTGCAGTAAACATCTTTTCATACATTGTATACATTGTACCATAGGCCAAGGCATCTCCATTTTTTTAATTTATTAATAGTATTTTGTACATTTCAAGGACTCTTCTATTTTTGGATTGTATTTTTTATATATCTGTATTGTATTATACATACACATTAAAAGTGAATCTCTGTCCAAAAAATGCACTCAGTTTACTTTTTACTCACTATGAGCATCATTCATTATTCTCCCCCAGTAATTAAGGTTAGGATATGTATTTTTCTTTTTAAAATTCCAATCCATTCTTCTTTGGCAGTAGTAGTCTTTAGCAGCGTTTAAACAACCTTTATCAGATTTGATGGTTTTGTTACAGACTTTTCAAAAAAGTGTTTTGCTTTTCTTTCACAAATGTGGGGATTAAATTGTGTTAAAATGTACAAAACAGTGATGTCATGTTTTGTGACGAGGACCCAGGAACAGAGAGACTTGATTATATAAATAAATCATAAGATTTAAGAATCTTATGATTTAATAAAGAAATTTGCAGACTTTCACAGAGATGGTAAAATTATGATGACTGATAATGGAGATGAAGACAACAGACGATGAGGACAGGGAGGAACAGGGGTTTAAATGCACCAAGGAGACAGTCAGAGGGAACTCGGGACAACTGGAGACATTTAAGGATGCAGGGACTGACAGAGACAGGGAACTTTACTCGTCTCATCGTGACGAGTAAAGTTTATCTTGCCTGGATTGGCAGCTCTCTGGGTGCTCAGCACCCCAAAGCTCTGATTCTAGAAGCGCCCCTGGTTGAGAGAATATTTTGTCATACTTGCAGATCTTTTGCTTTTTGTGGATTTGTGATGCAAACACAATTTATTTATCCTTTATGAGTGAATAACATCATCACAGGCATGACCAAAAGAAAAAAACAAGGAAAAAACATTCTCAATTGTCTACAGTCTTTTGTCATTTTAAATTTGCCTTTTTGTATTTGATTTTTCTACATTTATTTGAAATATATCAGTTCAGGAGCGAATGTTCAGAATTTAGACTTCAAATGCAGGAAATTTTATTAAAGCAATTTAGCAAGAGCAACGCAAAACCAAAAGCAAAAAATTCAAAAATCACAAAACCGTAATCAGCCTACTTCAGCTATACTGAGCTAGTTAAACTTCTCTGAGCTAATGCTGATTTTGTTCTTGTCTTTTGTGAGGAGAGGTTTGAAAAAGGATGAGCATGTCTGCATCCAAAGATGCACTTATCCCAGTGTTCCTAGTTGATGATAATTACTCAACAGGGAAGCAGCACATAATCCAGTTTTTCATTTATATATTGATAAAATGTATTCTTCTATTTATCTTTTATTAAAGAACAAAAATGTTTTGTAATTATAAAAAAATTAAAAGACTATTTTGCCTCAGTCAAAATCAGCATCACTCAGACTTTAAGCTCAATTTAAGATGAATATGACATAAAAACACAAAGAAATCAATCAGAATCAGAAAAGAAAAGGAGACCAAATCAATCAGTGTCACCAACGAATGTGTTCTTAACACAGACTGCTACATATAAAATCATTTTTCTACTCAATGTGATTAATGGGAGTGATGAGGAGAGGTGCAGAGTTTTTGCCATTGTCGTTATTACAGGGATTGAAGTATGGGTAGAGTTTCTCAGTGAAGGAGCAGCCAGTAAAGGAGTAGATAAGAGCTGCTGCATCTATATCATAAAAGGAAACCACACCCTTCTCATAATCTACAAACACTCCCACCTTCTCAGGACCAGACGGACGACAGAGACAGACATCATGATCATCGAGAGCTTTGTACTCATTTCCATTTCTCAGCACTACAGTCCAGAATCCATCCTCGGGACTAAGAGTCATTATTTTCTTCCTGTCGATCGACTCTCTGGCCACTCCCAATTCCCAGTCAGTCTTTCTTTTAACTTGAGCCTCATAGTAAAATCTGCCTGAAGAGAAACTCTGCTTTCCTAAAGCACAAACACAGTAAGAAAATCTCTCTGGGTTGTCTGGAAGATTGTGCTTTTCATCTCCATGATTCACTTGTTTTCCATCATCAGACAAGATGAGCTCAGGATGTGCTGTATCAGCATCAAGACTCACATCCACAGCATACTGCTGGACCCTCCTCAGCTCAGCCTCAAACAGCTTCTTCATTTCTATCCTCAGTGTCTCCTCCAGCTGAGCCACAGCTCTCATCACAGTCCCCTCATACGTTGGTGGAAGGACAATGACCTCAGTCCAGTCCTTGGCAGGTGGAACAGCTTTCAGAGATGAGAAGCTTTGAACAAAGTGGAGGTGGTCTTCAGAGCATATTAGATTCTTCACCCCAGAGCTCCTCTTCTTCAGCTCTGAGATTTCCTGTTCCAGCTCTTTGCAGAGATCTTCTGCCTGTTTCTCTGTTGTTTCCTGTTTGTCTTCTATCTCCTTTATGACCTTCTTCAGGCCTTTCTCAATAAACTCCTCCGGAACAGTGAAGATCTGAACACCTTCTGTTTTCTGTTTGTCTGCAGCATCTTTACTCATCTTCACTGACTCATTGATCTCCTGAATCTTCTGTTATCTGTTCTCGATCATTTCCTGAATTTGATCATCCATTTTCCTCAGCTCTGTCTTCTTTTCTTCAGATTCTTCTCTCAGAGGTACAAACTCATGAGTCTTGTGGTCTAAAACAGAGCAGAGCGTGCAAACACTTGTCTGATCGGTCTTACAGAACAGCTCCAGATGTTTATTGTGCTTCATACACATCCTGCCTTCCAGGTTCTCCACAGGCTCAATCAGCTGATGTCTTTTCAGACCTTTGATTGTCAGATGAGGTTCTAGGTGCGTCTCACAGTAGGAGGTCAGACACACCAGGCAGGACTTCAGGGCCCTCAGTCTGGTTCCAGTGCAGATGTCACAGGGAACTTCTCCTGGTTTGGCAGCTTGTTGCTCTGAGCTGCTCCTCCTGGCTTTCTGTTGAGTTTCATCTCTGAACTGAGCAACTACCTCAGAGAACAAAGTGTTAACCTTCAACAGAGGTCTACAGTAGAAAGCCTCTTTGCACATGGGGCACTGACAAGGAGCATTTCTATCCCAGTGCTGAGTGATACACTTCTTACAGAAGTTGTGTCCACATGGTGTGGTGACTGGATCAGCGAACACATCCAGACAGATGGAGCACAGAAACTGATCTTCAGATCGCAGATTACTGGCAGCAAACATATCTGCACTCTGGGAACAAAAGTCAAAGCATGATGAGTTAAAGTCTAACGATTTTCTGTGAGTGGTTTAGAACTGTCGAAGTGGGATCATGACAGCAATTTCAGATGAGACAAAGAACTTGAAAAAATCTTCAAGGTATAACTATCTTCTGTTGCATGGAGTCCAAAAATCACAGAATCACATCAAATAATTCACGAGTAGAGTAATCCACTGAGAGGCATCACCTACACACTCACTTTATGTTTCTACATGTAGAGCTTACTCAGTAAGTGCTGCCGTTCACTACAATCTCCTGACTGGAGGACTCACCCCGAGCTAGTTTTAGGAGTTTTAGAACTGTGTTATATCAATCAGGTCTACGAAGTTAATCCCAGGACTTTATGTTTGTTTACAAGTTTAAATAAATTTCTCATGTTATCCTGCACTGTTTCAGATGAGAGTGTGACTATGTTTGGTTTCATAACCACTTCTTTAATTCTAGTCATAGTTTAGTCCATGGAAAATCATTCATCATCTCTCTTCAGCCGTTCCAACCACCAAATACCTGCAGAGGGTCAGGCAAGTCCTGAGGAGTCAGCTGAACGGTAAGAACAAGATCCGGGCTATCAACACCTACGCCCTGCCCGTGATCAGGTACCCTTCTGGGGTAATAGGCTGGCCAAAGGAGGAGATAGAAGCCACTGACATCACAAGTCAAGACAAGAAAGCTCCTTACCATGCATGGAGGGTTTCACTCCAAGTCCAGCACCCTGAGGCTGTACGCTAAGCGGAAGGAAGGGGGCCAGGGACTGGGGAGTGTCAGCACCACAGTCCAGGATGAGACAACGAACATCCACGAGTACATCACGAAGATGGCCCCAACTGACAGAGTGCTCAGACAAACATGAGAAGACAGCCGCAGTGATCGATGTAGCGGTTCCGAATGACAGCAACATCAGGAAGAAGGAACACGAGAAGCTCGAGAAATACCAAGGGCTCAGAGAAGAGCTCGAGAAGATGTGGAGGGTGAAGGTGACAGTGGTCCCAGTGGTAATCGGAGCACTATCGGAGTGACTTCCAAGCTAGGCGAGTGGCTCCAGCAGATCCCGGGAACAACAGCGGAGATCTCTGTCCAGAAGAGCGCAGTCCTGGGAACAGCTAAGATACTGCGCAGGACCCTCAAGCTCCCAGGCCGAGGACCCGAGCTTGAAGGATAGACTGCCAGCAGGGGCAAGCGGGAGAGGAAGTGTATATATAGACGAAAAGTGTTCTTACCGTGCCAGCATGTGTGCAAATGAACTCCCATGCAGTGGTCATTTCTACTGTTCTACTTCTCTGTGAAGGTTCTCAGTCATCCAGGTCATCGTAGTCAAAGGAGCTTGCAAAGAAAAGCGTCTGGACTTCTTTAAGTTGCTTGAAGACCTTTCACCTCTCATCCGAGAAGCTTCTTCAGTTCTAAGGTCAAATGGTGGGGAGTCACAGATTTAAACCTAGTGGGAGTATCCCCCCACAGAGGGACAAAAGGACCCCCTGATGATCCTCTAATCGCCTGAGCCAAGGTGTGAAACTGGGTGTGGGTCCCAATCAGCCAGGGTTTCGGGTGAGCTCATTGTGAAACCTGGCCCCAGCTTATCATGCGAATTCCTGAGGTCAGATGGCCCAGGATGTGAGTGGGCGTTAAGGCGTCTGGGGAGGGAACTCAAAACTGGATTATAGATGGCAGACAGTTGGTGTCGTAAACCACTTCCTCTGTTCAAAGATGGTCGCTCACAGTGGACATAGATGGCTTCTTTCACTCCTCTTTCAAACCATCTTGTCACGGGGCCGAGTGGCCTGTACTGAACAAGACTCAGGTGCAGAAACCCAGAGCAGAGACAGCAGATGATGTAACAATTTATTAGGCTTAAGTGCAAAAAAGAAAACGTAGCAAAGACAAAAAAACAATAAGACGTGGAGTTTGACGAGGCGTGGCCTGGGGAACGTGGCTAGGGCGAGGGAATGAGGCCTGAGATGCGGAGTGGAGCTGAGCAGGGAACAGTCACACTGAAGAGAGAAGATAGAGGAGTTAGGGAGGTAGTGGAGGCAGCTCTGAAGTGGCCAGTTGTAAGAGCAGCAATTCTTACTTGCAGTAGGGGACATGGAGTGTTGAGAGGGGGGTGATGAGAATCCAGGAGAGGTTGAGTGGCGTGGAAAGGCTGGCCTGAGATCCGGGGCTTCAGATGGAGTGTGATGGAGGGCAGGCAGGTGAGGCACAGAGAGATTTTCAGTAGTGATGTGACGTTCTGTATCGAGGCTTCGAAGCTTGTGTCGAGTAATGGAGGGGGCGTTTCCGCGATGCGCGTATCAAGGCTTGCTTCATTTATGGGAGGAGCTGAAAATGATGACGTCCGAAGCATCGCTGCCCGGCTGTACCACGTGACTGGTTCATGAAGTGGTTCGAACTTTGCCGCGAGATATTACAGCGATATAAACCCCTCAGACTTCATTCAAAAATGTGGGTGTTTGATGGAGAGTTGCGGTTAGTGAGAGTTTGGAGACAGTTTGGAGACAGTTTGGAGGTTTATGAGAGTGAGGAGAGAAAGTCAGGAGAGAATGGAGCCAGCTAAGAAGAGGAGGATGTCCTCCCCTGTGTGGGAACATTTTGATTTTATTCCTCCCAACAAGGTATGTAAATTTCTACAGAAGATGTATTTTCATAATACTGATGGTGCAATACAATTAATGTTAAGCGGCTTTACTTTTGTACAAGGTGAAGTGTTTGCTATGTGCCAGGGAGCTGGGATATAACAACAACACCTCATCCATGCTTAGGCACTACAGAGCTTTGCATGAGAATAAGGGGAACACCGATTGTGGAGCAAGACCAGGTGAGCCATCAAATGCCATGATAATATAGCATGCAGTAATGTTACTAAATGATATAACAATATTATACAACTGTAATAAGTTACGTGTGTGATATTTATATCTGTGCTTTGTCTTTATTGTCTTTCCTCAGGAGAACAATCTCCAATAGATGAAGACCTGGTTAGCATGGTGATTGAGGACTCCCAGCCATTTAGCATTGTGGAGGACAAAGGATTTAAAAGATTTGTTAAATCATTAAATCCTAGCTATGTTCTCCCCACTAAAAAGGTCATAAAAGCAGTGAAAATTTAGTTTTTACAGAATAAAATGTGAACAGGCAGGACTGAGGCTCAAAGCCTCAGTGTGTAGCTGTCCATACCTCAAGGTTACAAAAGCACAACCACTGTCCACACCCCAACCACACCTCACCTCACAGTAAATGATCATTTCCATTTTAAGCATTTCCAAATGATCATTTTCCATACTGGCAGTATAAATATACACAGTATACTGCCATCACTACAATATAGATGTTTTACACACTCCTTTTGTTGTTGACATTTACAGGCTGTGTGCAAAAAGGCCACACTCTTCAAATTCATGCCAACTAATATTTTTACGTCCAGTAGATGTCCTATTAGAGCAAATGAAGCTTCAAGAAGCTTTGCGCTGGGGTGAACCAATTGGATGAAAAGCTTCAGTGCTTCATGAAGCTTCATCTGCCCATCACTAATTTTCAGAATGATTGCTTGGTATCCAGAGTCCGGAGGTGGAGCGTGAGCCAAGGTGAATACAGCAACTGCAGCACAAGAGAGTCGTGTTAATAAGATAGATCACAGCAAGAACTTGAAGTATAAGGCCTGTTACCAACATGTGTTGATGACGAACTGGCAGTGAATGAACATCAACGTGTGGTTTAAATCCCTCTGGCTTGATTGCCTGCAATAGGCTCCAGGTGTGCAGGAGCTGGAGTTGGCCCTGCCCAGGGGCAGATCCCAGGTCAGTTCAGGAGCCTTATGGAAATTCCAGCCACCCACCGCAGACCATGACACATCTGTCCTCTCTGTCCAAAATGTGAAAATTGGCATCCTCAAAAGAGTGTCCTTTATCCTTAAGATGCAGATGGACTGCTGAGTCTTGTCCTGTGGAGGTGGCTCTTCTATGTTGTGCCATGCGCTTGTGAAGTGGCTGTTTGGTCTCTCCAATGTAGAGGTCTGGGCATTCCTCGCTGCACTGTACTGTTAAGTCTGTGTTTTGGAGTTTTGTCTTTCGGGTGAACCAGTTTTTGTCTGAGCGTGTTGCTGGGTCTGAAATGCACTGGGATGTCATGCTTGGAGAAAACTCTCCTGAGTTTTTCTGATACACCGGCTACATAGGGGATGACAATGTTGTTGCGTCTCCCCACCATTTGACCTTAGAACTGAAGAAGCTTCTCGGATGAGAGGTGAAAAGTCTTCAAGCAACTTAAAGAAGTCCAGACGCTTTTCTTTGCAAGCTCCTTTGACTACTGTTTTTGTACTCCAAGTATGACATACAGTAATTGGTTTCAGTTGGATTAGGGCTGTAGTGAGTGTTGTCTGTGTATTCAAAGGCAAAGACAGATGCAGTCATAACCCAACAACAGTCCTGAGGTGTGCCAGGATTCAGGGAAATGAAAGCAGCATTTCATTCCTCTAGCTCTCAGTTTCCTGTTAAATAAAGAATTGCTTGTGCCAGTGGATTTTTACACAGTTCACACGCTCACAAAATGCTGATCGCCTCAGATACATAAGGACCCAACTGAGCCAGCAATACCAGTAAAATCATGGATCAAGCCTATAAGGGCATGGAAGAAATATCAGGCAGCAACATAAAGTTGAGAAGGCTGGTAGAAACTTCAGAAGACAATTATATCGATGATGAAGTGAGTCAAACTGTGCAATGTGAAACGACTGGACTTGGACTCCCAGGTAATAAACAAAAACAAGTAAACATATTAGATTTAGATACTACATTGATATGTGATGATGAATTATTGTGCAGAAATAAAACAAAAAGTAAAACTAATACCGGGTAGATGTAGGGTCCGGTTTGCTGCAAAGTTACTGTAGTTTTGGATGTTTTGTTTTTAATTTTAAAGATTTATATTTTAAGGTATTTTTTTAATCTGTATTTGATTGTGCTGAAATGACTAGTTGACAGGTGACCCTTGGCCCATAATTTTGATTAAATTGTAATTTTTGTTTTTAATTCAGGACAGGCTCAAACACATTCAGCGTGTGTTTATTTCAGTTCAGTTTTAATAGTTTAATAAACCAAAAATCTTTGGTTTTTATTAGTTTCAGTGTTAGTTTTAATTTATACTGTGGTGTGTTGTTGTCGGATTCTAAGTTCAAATGAGAAAATCATACAATAAAATACTGTGCGACAATCACAATATTTGTGTCACAGCCATAATCACACAGAAACAAGTTTGCTTCTTTGTGGTCAGATGTTGAGTTCAAGAGCAGAAGTTCACATATTACTTTGTAGAGAAAATAGTATTTTATGTTATGATAAACTATATGAGGATATAAATATTCTTCACCTTTAGCATTGTAACAAATATAAACTTCTACCTGCAGAGTCTGAATTTGTAAAGAAGAGTTACTGCAGAGCTGCTGTGATTCTTCTGGGTCTGCTGTGTCTTTTCCTCCTGATTGGATTCATAACTGTGGTTTTTCTCTGTGAGTACAAGAAATATGTAATTAGCATGCTAAAAACCTCACAGGCAATGTTTTTATTTGATATTGGCATGTCCTACAGTCACCCAAGGCAAATCTCCTGGTGAAATGGACACAGTGTTGCTACACAGTCTTTACAACAACTTGACCAGCGAGAGAAACCAATTACTGACCAGTTACAACAACCTGACAACCGAACGAGAACAGTTACTGACCAGTTACAACAACTTGAAAACTGAAAAGGACCAATTGCTGACCAGTTACAACAACTTGAAAACTGAAAAGGACCAATTGCTGACCAGTTACAACAACAAAGTTAAAGAGAGAGACCAGCTCCAGACAAGATTTGAAGACATGACCAAAAATAGAGACAATCTTCAGAGAAAACTTCAAGGTAATTATTTGTTTCCATTTTATCTCGTACAGAAATGTTTGCCTCTACATTTGAAGTTAACACAAGTACATGACGGTGTTGTTGTTGTTTTTTTTCTCATTTGATGCATTATTGAATCACAGCGTTAACGATACTGGTTAAGACTTGAAAAGTGAAATTCAGTGTCCCTTCCATCATATTAACATCTGGACAGTTCCATACTATTAAAAAAGAAAGCCTCAGTAAAACCTAGAATTAAATGTAAATTAAGCTTAATGTGAATATATGAATATTTCATATGTTCTAAGTCTATTTAGATATAGCTCATACTGGTGCTTTAATCCATGTAGAGAAGGAAAAAAGATTCTCTTCAGTTTTATCTTCAACTTCAACCAGTATGTCTCAGCTGTTTTTTTATTTCCATATTTAGTTGTGAAAGACACCTAACCAATGACAGAAATTTTAATACTGCAGTTCACAGTGTGTGTTATGTTAGAAATTACTAAAGCACCATGAAGCCTTCTAACTGAGAAGTGGACTTTGGACAAAACCTCGAGTTTCTCCTTATTTTCAGTGGTCAGTAACAGTTGCTGACTCAAGCAAAATCCTTAGATAAAATATATATTTCCCACACACTCCTTCTGAATGCACAAAAATGAGGCATTACTTTTCATGTTCTTTTAAAACACAAAACCAAAAAAAAACTTTTTTATTTGATGTAAACTAGACATATTGTGCAACAATAGGACAGTGTTTTTTTTCTTTCATATGTTAAAGCTTTGTGAATTTGTACAACTGACACTTGTGTAATAAATATGTGAGGCTAATTATGAGATATTAGCCTTAAAGATAAGATCCTAACAAAGCCCAAATTATTATTCTGTTTTTCTTAAACAGATTGCCAAGGAAACTGGGTGGCCTTCAGTGATAGTTTGTACCAAGTGTCTTTGGAGAAGAAATCCTGGGAAGAAAGCAGACAAGACTGTCTTCAAAAAGGTGCACACCTGATGATTATCAACAGCCGAGAGAAACAGGTGTGTGTGTGCAAACATAAATTAATGTACTATGTTCAGAATAAAACACTGAATGAAATCAGAGAATGCACTGACACATCACTTTAAGTTCTGTATATTTACACTTACTTGTCTTTCAACTAGAATTTTGTGAACCAGTTCAAGAAGTCTTTGTGGATTGGACTGACTGACTCAGAGACAGACGGAAGATGGAAATGGGTGGATGGGACTCGCATGACCACAAGGTTGAAATAAAAATTAAATTCCTCTCTTGTCCATAAAGTCTTCTTATATCATCAAGTACATTAACTAACTTAATTTAATTCATATCTTGTTACTAAAAACAAAAGACTGACTGATCTGTTGAGTTTAACTCTTATAATTTTATCTGTATTTCAGCTACTGGAATAGTGGTGAACCAAATGGTGGCAGAACGGAAAACTGTGGACAGATAAAGGTTTACGACTCGCAAAACAGCTGGAATGATGAAACATGTTCCAATAAACACTTCTGGATATGTGAGAAGAGAGTTTCTCCATAACTTAACATCCATGCCCAACAAATAGTGCAGAAAACAGAGCCATGAGATCAACTCCTGAAATGAAGCTGAACAGAAAACAGTGGCCACTTAGGCTACGTCCACACATACACGGGTATTTTTGAAAACACAGCTTTTTCTATGCGTTTGGGCCTTTTGTCCACTGAAAACTGAGATTTTTTTAAAACTCCTGCCAGGGTGGAGATTTTCGAAAAATTCAGTTTTTGCGTTTACATGTGGACGAGCAAAATGGAGATCTAGCCACGCAACGTCAAAGGTGTGCACCTTTTTTAACATCAGATCTGCAGTTTTTACATGCTTACATATACACACGCAGTTGCTGCCCCTCCACTTGGAAAGACAGAGTGAACTTTGGACGTGGCTTTTACATTCAACACAGACACTCTCACAACCTAAGTGTAATATTAAGGAATAATTCCACCTCACTGTCTGTCCACACATAGGACTCATTTCTGCTTCTATGCGCCATCTTTGTTTACGCTTACCCTCTCAGGCATCTAGACTTCTGATTGGCCAACATTTTGACACAGCATTATATCATAGAGATATTTTATAAAAATGCACTTGTGGAAGATGATTCTTTTTTTTTAAACGAAAATGAAAAATCTCCACTTACAAAAATACCCATGTACGTGTGGACATAGTCTTAGATGGAAACAAGTTTAAAGGGTTTTCGCTTTGCTTTCTAAATCAAGAATATCTTTTGTTACTATATCCAGGATCTTTAATCAGCCGGCGATCTGCTTTGGTGTGACTGGTCATGACAATTTTAAGACGTGTTAGATTAAAAAACTTGCTCAACAATCCCATGCTCAAAAATTCTCATCTTATAGAAAAATATTCTGTTATCATAAACTTTCCATCTGTATTTACAATTTAATCATTAAAATGTTGACAATTTGGACTTGTTTTACTCCACCTGACTCATTTATTGAGGAAAGACTGAAGATTTGGGAAAAAATCCTCTCAGTGTGCTGTGCAAAAATGCAAAACCCAACCCAAGTTTTCGCTCTCATGTATTCATTTCTAATATTGTTCATCCTAGTCCTAGTGAAAGTCTTAACATATACAGCTCTGCCTCCCATGTTTTTGTTAGTGCACAAACCATAACCTGAACCATACATCACAGTAGGCCTGCTGCCATCTTGTAAACCTTCCCTTTCACGTTTCCTGCTATTCTTCTGTCCCAAATCCCACCTGACACTAATCTCCACTCACTCTCCAGTGCACTCTGAATTGTTAAACCCAGGTATTTAAACTCATATATCTTTACTACTTCTACTCTTTCTATCCTCACTCATTCTGTCTTACTTTCATTCCTCTTCTCTCTAGATTATGGCTCCACCTCTCAATAGTCTCTTCCACCTGGTCCTGCTCTCACTACAGATAAGTATCGTCTGTAAACATCATTGTTCACAGAGACGTCTGCCTGACCTGATTTGTCAACTTGTCCATCACAACCGCAAACAAGATCTCTGATGATGGGCTCAGAGTAGATCTCTGATGCCCTCCATGCCCACCTTTAACCCATCTGTCACTCCTATTCCACTCCTCACGACTATCTCACTGTCCCACATTACCCTTTGTTCTTCTCTGCCACTTCTGACTTCGTGCAGTACCTCAGCTCCTCTGTTTTTTCTAAATTCATAAAAGACACAGTGCACCTCTTCTGACTTTCTCCATACCGAGAGAAGCACTCTCACAGCAAACATCAGCCTGTAGTGCTTTTTCTTGGCATAAAGCCATACTCCTGCTTGCTGATCATTATGTTGCTTCTTAACCTAGCTTAAAGATGGTATGGTTCATCAACTTTATCCCTATTCAATCTTTTTTCTTGCAAGTACCCAACAATCAATAAATGCATCCAAGTATATAAATTTGCTGAATATTATTATTCAGTAAATTTGTATACATCAATAATAAACACAGTTGAGACAATTAAAGCAGTAGTGTTATTCATCTGATTTATCTGCACTGGTTTTTATTTTGGATCAAAGTAAGAGTCATTGTACTACAACTATTGTAAATAGAAAAACTATTTAATCATTTTGAAAGCAGCATGCTAGGTTACCATAATGATAATAAAAGCTGAGCTGCAGTGGTTTCTGATTGCGTCCAAGCTGCAGTAATACCACTTATTGTGATATGTAGGAGGAAAGAAAGTTAATTATAGTGCATATAGTAAATGAAAGCTTTTGACCGTACTTCAGCCAAAGTTAAAAAAAAATAACAATTTAAAATTAAAAATACAGAAAGAGAATTTTTCCAGGATAACAATTCTGTAAAAACAAAAATTTTGCATACAGGAAGCTTAAACTAAAGCCTTAACTTCAGGATTAATGCTGGGTTTTCAGTAGTGCTCTGGTTTTACTGAACATACTTCATAGTACATGCTACAGCTGGATCTTGTTTGTATTGAGTTTTAATAGTTTAAATAGCACTTTCCTGTTTAATAGACAACCACTTGTGTTAGTGGATATTTGGAACTACAACTTGCAAATTCAGAAACTCACAAAACGCTGTTCACCTCAGATATCTGAACACCCACCCACCTGAGTTAACAATGCAGATTCAAATCATGGATCAAGGCTGTACAAGCACAGAGGAAATATCAGGTGGTCAGAAAAAGGAGTTCAGAAGAGTAAAATAATACATGTAATGACGGGGACCCACACACTGTTATTGTGCATGTTTATTGCAGTTGCACACATATTGTTAGAGAGTTATCTCTAGGATGCCAGTGCGATGGCTTCCTCAGGACAAGGACTCTTTCCAGATATACTTTAAGGAGCATTAACTGATTGAACAGCAGGCCAATAGGTACAGCAATTGGCATACTCAGTGAGATAGTGAAGTGTCGCAGCTGTTCTGATATTCTACTTATCTATGTGATGTACTTCTGTATGTTTTATCTTTTACGGCAATTTTTACCTCTACATTTGAAGCTAACACTTTGATAAAATGATCTTTTTATCATAATTGTGACATAAAGCAGACATGATATCTCATTTAATACAGTGGTCAAAATAGAGTATTAAACATCCCAGGAAAGGCCTTTGATAAAAAAAAAAGTCCCAGTTCATACTATTAAAAAAGAAAACTTCAGGAAAACCTCAGAATTACATGTAAGCTGAGAATAATGTGAGTGAAAATATTAATTTCCCATACATGAGTTAAAACTGAAGTAGATCTGAACATCTCATCTGTTCTGTATTTCCATGTTTAGCTGGAAAACACACAACTGAGTTCAGGAATGTTAATAAAGAGAGAAGTGGACCTTCGAGAAAAGCTCACTTCTCTCTAACTTGACCTCCAGCTTTTTCTGAATTTTCAAAACCTGTGGTTTTCAGCCACAGCGGCTATTGTACTGGATTCTTCTGTGACCTCCTGGATAGGGTTCTCTATTTGTGTGAAATGTCTCTCACCGCAGTTTGAGGGTGTCCCGAAGCCTTTGAAATTGTTTTGTAGCCCTTTTCCAGACTGACAGGGATCAATGACTTTGTTTCTCATCTGTTCTTGAGTTTCTTTAGATTGTGGCATGACACAGTTCATACTAGTACTTTAACCTGAATAGACAAGAAACAACCTTTTGAGGTTTAACTGACTTCTCAGCTACAACTGAGATAATTCATGATGTCTCAGCTTTTCTATATTTAGGATAAATGCGGAAATGTTAATACAGCAGTTTCAGTTCACGGTGGGTTATGCTAGAAATGACTGACCCTTCAAAGTAATAAGTGGACAAAAGTTCACAAAAGTTATTGTAATGCAAGCTCACTTTAATTATTTGGTAAACTGCAGTTTTGTGGGGCAATCATGGTAACCAATTTGACCGAGGAATGCAGCTCAGATTTTGGGAAGTACCCCTCATATTTCTTTAAAACTGGAAAGAGGTCATTAATCAGCATATGTAGCTAATCTAAAGCATAATTAAAAAACTGCAAAGCAAAGAAAAATGTGTTGCACTCACAGCTGTCCCAGTGAGTGGTGAGTTCATTGCACTTTTGCACCAAGAGAAAATGTCTCTCCTGTTTGTTTATTTATTTGACTCAACAATATGTCAGATATTTTTCCACTTTTACAATTGTGGCTTTACTTGAAAGCTTTTTCAGTGGGAGTGGGATAGCAAAGTGGCTTTAGCCAAATTTGCCATCCACCCTTGGCAAATTTGCACCCTGCGCATTGTGATATAATCCTTTAAAGTTCACCCAAAAAGCATTTGTTCAACTTTTCTCCTTTGAGTACTGAGAAAGAAGATGACCATCCAGTGAACTAATACTTGCTCCTGTTATGCATCACAGTTATTAAAGCAGTGGAATCTGATATTGAAACTACGATATCTGCTCATGATGTTTGCCAGGAAGAAAAAATGCATGATTTTAGATTCAAAACCTGAGACTTGTAGTTTTGGTTTATTAATTTACTTTAAAAAAATCATTAAATGTGTTCTTTTTCTGCCTTAAAAAGTGTGGGGGAGTTAAAAAATGAAAAATGCTGGATAGTTTTTGTTTCTTACAGTATGAAGGTTAAAACTGTCGTACAAACAACAAACAAATCCTCTGATTTTGAAAAGGTCCAGTGGCAACCTCAGATTTGACTGATTTTACAGGGAGCGGCACAATGCTGTTCAAGTAACTTGCCTAAAAACTTTCATTTGTCACAATTTAGCTTTTGAACCAATGAATAAGTGTAAAATAGAAAGGTATTCTAAGAGCATGTTCACATGGTTGTCTCCTAGTTTTTCATGACAGTGACAGTAAATATCTTCTGTACCACTTTATTTTTATAAAGCCTTACTCTACTCTCAGATTTATTCGTTTTATATTCTACTGTCTAAAGCAAAAGAACATTTACTGTTACAATAACAGTAAATGTATGAAGAGATAAATGTGTTTAAATTTTTTGGACTTTGGATATTTTTGACAAATATCGATTCTACCTCCAAATTCAAAATTTGTAAAGAATCAATTAATTATTTTTTAAAAGCTTTCTGGGTTGTGTTGGGTTCTGCTCAGAGGAATGCAGCTTTCTCCAAAAGGTTTGAGCTGCACTTTATTAAAAGTGCTTGTATTTGAGCTGCTCGTTTGTTAGAATAGCAATCAGTTTTAATTTCTAATTCATTTTGTTGTTTTTCAATTGTAATGGTATTCATCATTGAACAAGAAAAAAATAATCCACCCTGTCTAAAAGAAAGTGTCAAAACCTGGGTGTTAAAGAAGTGATGTAATGAGTCGCCCTCTTGTGGTGGGTTTGATTTGTGATTAGATGTTTAATGTCAGGAAGATGGGTGCATGATCACTATGAGCAGATTGTTGCATTTACTTACTTGCTGTGAGATAAAATTACTGAGGAAAAGTTCTGAAGGAAAGAGGAGAAGTAAGTGTCTTCTCTGGAAAAGGAATTTCTCACCTTATCCATAATTTATTTTTTTTTTATTATGTTTGCAAATATTATGTCTCCAGATTCTTGAACTACTGAATGAGTTTGAATGGTGAGCTAACGATAATTAGAGTCTCTAACTAGTAAACTCTGCTGAATGGCACTGTGATAAAAATTATGGATGAAAGATGGGAGTTTTTGAGAATGTGGATAGTTTAATTTTAGAATAGAGACTTTCATTTATAAACATTGGCAATCTGCCCTGTTTACCACTAAATGGTTGAGAGAATATTTTGTCATACTTGCAGATCTTTTGCTTTTTGTGGATTTGTGATGCAAACACAATTTATTTATCCTTTATGAGTTAATAACATCATCACAGGCATGACCAAAAGAAAAAAACAAGGAAAAAAACATTCTCAATTGTCAACAGTCTTTTGTCATTTTTCTACATTTATTTGAAATATATCAGTTCAGGAGCGAATGTTCAGAATTTAGACTTCAAATGCAGGAAATTTTATTACAGCAAGTTAGCGAGAGCAACGCAAAACCAAAAGCAAATAGTAAAAATCACAAAACCGTAATGAGCCTACTTCAGCTATACTGAGCTAGTTAACCTTCTCTGAGCTAATGCTGTCTTTGTCTTTTGTGAGGAGAGGTTTGAGAAAGGATGAGCATGTCTGGATCCAAAGATGCACTTATCCCAGTGTTCCTATTTTGATGATAATTGCTCAACAGGGAAGCAGCACATAATCCATTTTTTCATTTATATATTGATAAAACGTATTCTTCTATTTATCTTTTAATAAAGAACAAAAATGTTTTGTAATTATAAAAAAATTAAAAGACTATTTTGCCTCAGTCAAAATCAGCATCACTCAGACTTTAAGCTCAATTTAAGATGAATATGACATAAAAACACAAAGAAATCAATCAGAATCAGAAAAGAAAAGGAGACCAAATCAATCAGTGTCACCAACGAATGTGTTCTTAACACAGACTGCTACATATAAAATCATTTTTCTACTCAATGTGATTAATGGGAGTGATGAGGAGAGGTGCAGAGTTTTTGCCATTGTCGTTATTACAGGGATTGAAGTATGGGTAGAGTTTCTCAGTGAAGGAGCAGCCAGTAAAGGAGTAGATAAGAGCTGCTGCATCTATATCATAAAAGGAAACCACACCCTCCTCGTAATCTACAGACACTCCCACCTTCTCAGGACCAGACGGACGACAGAGACAGACATCATGATCATCGAGAGCTTTGTACTCATTACCATTTCTCAGCACTACAGTCCAGAATCCATCCTCGGGACTAAGAGTCATTATTTTCTTCCTGTCGATCGACTCTCTGGCCACTCCCAATTCCCAGTCAGTCTTTCCTTTAACTTGAGCCTCATAGTAAAATCTGCCTGAAGAGAAACTCTGCTTTCCTAAAACACAAACACAGTAAGAAAATCTCTCTGGGTTGTCTGGAAGATTGTGCTTTTCATCTCCATGATTCACTTGTTTTCCATCATCAGACAAGATGAGCTCAGGATGTGCTGTATCAGCATCAAGACTCACATCCACAGCATACTGCTGGACCCTCCTCAGCTCAGCCTCAAACAGCTTCTTCATTTCTATCCTCAGTGTCTCCTCCAGCTGAGCCACAGCTCTCATCACAGTCCCCTCATACGTTGGTGGAAGAACGATGACCTCAGTCCAGTCCTTGGCAGGTGGAACAGCTTTCAGAGATGAGAAGCTTTGAATAAAGTGGAGGTGGTCTTCAGAGCATATTAGATTCTTCACCTCAGAGCTCCTCTTCTTCAGCTCTGAGATTTCCTGTTCCAGCTCTTTGCAGAGATCTTCTGCCTGTTTCTCTGTTGTTTCCTGTTTGTCTTCTATCTCCTTTATGACCTTCTTCAGGCCTTTCTCAATAAACTCCTCCAGAACAGTGAAGATCTGAACACCTTCTGTTTTCTGTTTGTCTGCAGCATCTTTACTCATCTTCACTGACTCATTGATCTCCTGAAGCTTCTGTCGTCTGTTCTCAATCATTTCCTGAATTTGATCATCCATTTTCCTCAGCTCTGTCTTCTTTTCTTCAGATTCTTCTCTCAGAGGTACAAACTCATGAGTCTTGTGGTCTAAAACAGAGCAGAGCGTGCAAACACTTGTCTGATCGGTCTTACAGAACAGCTCCAGATGTTTATCGTGCTTCGTACACATCCTGCCTTCCAGGTTCTCCACAGGCTCAATCAGCTGATGTCTTTTCAGACCTTTGATTGTCAGATGAGGTTCTAGGTGCGTCTCACAGTAGGAGGTCAGACACACCAGGCAGGACTTCAGGGCCCTCAGTCTGGTTCCAGTGCAGATGTCACAGGGAACTTCTCCTGGTTTGGCAGCTTGTTGCTCTGAGCTGCTCCTCCTGGCTTTCTGTTGAGTTTCATCTCTGAACTGAGCAACTACCTCAGAGAACAAAGTGTTAACCTTCAACAGAGGTCTACAGTAGAAAGCCTCTTTGCACATGGGGCACTGACAAGGAACATTTCTATCCCAGTGCTGAGTGATACACTTCTTACAGAAGTTGTGTCCACATGGTGTGGTGACTGGATCAGCGAACACATCCAGACAGATGGAGCACAGAAACTGATCTTCAGATCGCAGATTACTGGCAGCAAACATATCTGCACTCTGGGAACAAAAGTCAAAGCATGATGAGTTAAAGTCTAACGATTTTCTGTGAGTGGTTTAGAACTGTCGAAGTGGGATCATGACAGCAATTTCAGATGAGGCAAAGAACTTGAAAAAATCTTCAAGGTATACTATCTTATGTTGCATGGAGTCCAAAAATCACAGAATCACATCAAATAATTCACGAGTAGAGTAATCCACTCAGAGACATCACCTGCACACTCACTTTATGTTTCTACATGTAGAGCTTACTCAGTAAGTGCTGCCATTCACTACAATCTCCTGACTGGAGGACTCACCCCGAGCTAGTTTTAGGAGTTTTAGAACTGTGTTATATCAATCAGGTCTACGAAGTTAATCCCAGGACTTTATGTTTGTTTACAAGTTTAAATAAATTTCTCATGTTATCCTGCACTGTTTCAGATGAGAGTGTGACTATGTTTGGTTTCATAACCACTTCTTTAATTCTAGTCATAGTTTAGTCCATGGAAAATCATTCATCATCTCTCTTCAGCCGTTTTTTCCGGTAAAATATCTTTAATATATTTATAAAGCCATGCATATTCTTTTTTTTACTTCACACTTCCTGGTTCTTAAGTAAGTGGGGGTGAATTGGAATTTGGCACTCTTAAAGTTTCAAGATTTTTGCAGCAACTTTTAACACTCATAACTTCATATGGATATAGGAGGAGACTGAAGCATGCCGTTTTTAGCATTGAAAAAATTACATTCAATTGAATTCTACACTGGTGTCATGATTTTTCTATAGCATACTTTGAGGATCAGTATCGTGGGATATCAGGATATTAATAAATTGCACCAGTTTAATGTTGGTGACGTAGAGAAACAGAAACAAGTATCGGTACCCTGTATTTTCTATGTGTTTTCTGATCATTCACTGGAGGAAACTTAAAAAAGGCAATTCTGGCTACATTTTGAAGGCTTATGTTACCATGTGGTATAGGTGGTTGCTCAGTGTTTAAGGACAACACTTTCTCAGCATCTTTTCAACAGCAAATGTTGTAAAATCCAAAATATGTGATATAATTCCAAAAAATAAAAATCAGGTCTGCTTGTCAAATGCAAACAAAACACTATGCATCATGTGTAAGCTGACAGAAAAAAAGTATCACTTTAAGAGAAAAATTAGCTGATTTTGAATTTGAATTCAACAACATTTCTGAGACTTAAAAAAAGAAGGAGAAACATTCATGAGAGTTAAGTTTAATTTAATATAGATAATTAAAACAAACCACTGTAAAAAATGTACTCTTAAAATTTTAGCACTTACAGTATAAGTGAAGTTTTGAGTTAGTGTGGCTCGTTCTGTACTCACCAGTATTTGAGTCACTTGCTTAGAAACAAAAGATGAACACTGTTTGATTTTGAGACACAAATCCAGAGCTTTCGGCTGTAGTACTGCTATTACTGCTATTACTCACACTAACATTAAGTTTCATTTCAAGAATTTGACGTTTAATTTCCTATTATTTCTCCAACTCTTCCTGCACGTGTTTGTTAAGGTTTTGGTTCCTCTTTCAGGTCCACAGATGATTATAAAGTGCTAGAAAAATGAAGGTAACACTCGATCACAGACTCAGTTAAATTCATAATCTTTCAGTCCTATTGAGGAGATACTAAGGCTGTTACACAAGAAGATATGGGCAAGGATGAGTGTATAAACCCAGCAGTACCAAACTGTCAGAAACAGACTCTGTGAGGGTGGCATGAGGGACTGACGTCCTTTAGTGGGTCCTGTGCAGAGCCGTGCAGCTTGATTGACATTTACTTGTGAACACTAGAACCAGCAGGTTGTCCAATGGTGTGCCGGTTGTCTTCACAGATGAAAGGAGGGTCACACTGAGGACATGCAACAGAAAGTCTGGACCTTCAACATCTTCCACCATGACCAGTTTGACAGTATGCTGAGTAGGCAGTTCACTGGTGATCAAAGCACTGATGAGAGAGGATGCTGCAATTTGCATCAATGGAAAATAAATTTGACAATTGTCTGCATAATAATGGAAGCAAATATTATTTTTCTGTAAAATTATTCCAAGTAGTAACAGGTACAAATAGAAAAGGACAGTTCCAAGAATAGAGCCTTGTGTAATCCCGCCAGAGGAGGGCAGCAGAGGTGTAGGTAAAGGTTCTATCAGAAAGGTGGGTCCTAAACCATTGGAGAGCTGAGCCAGTGATGCCCACCCACTGCTCCACCCTGGACACGCGGATCTCAAGGAACACAGCGTTAAAAGGCAGCTGTTCAGTCCAAAAGCACAAGTAGCACACAGTCACCAGAAGCTATTGCTAAAAAATATAACATTAAAAAAGCCTTAATAAAACATACTGATTGCTTTGGTGAGTTTTTAGTCCTGGCTGGAACACTTCCATAATTGCACATTCACCCAGGAAGGACTTCAGTTGGGTAAAGGCAATTTTTTGTAGGAGTTTAGAAAAGAAAGGTAGCCTGGAGACAGCCCCTGAAACAAAAAAGAATGGTCAAGGCCTGTTTTTTTTCAGCGAGAATTGCCCAAAAATATTTTTACAAAAGGTCAATGTACTGTTAATAATGGCAAGAATAAAAGGACCAAGGGTAGGAAAAACCTTCTTAAGGAGTTGAGGAGGAATAACATCAAAGGGGAATCCTGATGGGTTTATACTGGAAATGAACTGTTCTAATAAGGAGAGACAGGCTCAAAGTGGTCAACAAAAGCCAAACAGGGTGTTGAGATGGATGGATCATATGAAGGCCCTAGTGCTTACAACTTTCTCCAAAAAAGTGAAGACATTTGTCACAAACTGAATTGGAAGTTTCCAGTCCTTCATCCCTCCATATGAACAGTTTCATGAACAATAAGAACAGAATTTTTAACTTTGATTGTTTACAGTTTAAGTTAATGCTACTTGAGTTATTCTGACATGTCAGTGTGAAATGAAAGGTGTAAAAGTCCAGCAGCAAATTTGATTGGTGCATTTTCTTTTCGTAAACACCACAGTGCCTAACTTTTCCTCCCTTTGTGTTTAACCCTCCGTTGCAGACATTTTCATTGCTACATATCTAAAATTGACTCAACATTATCTAATAGTTCCTTTTCAGTAGATTTAATGATATTATTTATTATTAGGTCGAAAGGGAGAAACACTTTTGTTTTGTACTGTGTTTCAAGTAGTGTGTTACCACAATACTTCTTATAGTATTAGCTTTTATATGCTCAACCTGATGAGATCACTCTTACTAACACTGCCAATGAACACCTACTGTAAAGTTACAGCAGTGCAAACTACATTAACAGTGGAATTTGCAAGCATTCATTTCTTGATGCAGAAAATGTTGAAATTGTTCTTATGGGTCATTTCATGAGAGGTCATCAAATACTTCCATCTCGACCATCATAGATTCCCCTGAATAAAATAGGGGAAATATATTATTCCTAATAGATATTACACAAAGGTTCAGGTCACCTGTGTCATGATTTTTCTTAAAAACAGTATTTCAAGGGACATAAGAAAAGTCACGTGTTATAATAATGATTTTTATAATATATGTGATATATAGAGTATAAGATTTTATATAATATACAATACATTTTTTGATGCATCAATGCTGCTATTTATCTGAGTGCAAAGAAAGTAACAACCATTGACTGTTGTCTCTGACTGGGGTTTAAGGTTTATCCTGTTAATGTAAAGAAAGTCTGTTTATCATTATTAAATCTTTTATTTAAATAGATAATTTCATTGAGATCAAGCCCTCTTTTTCAAGAGAGACCTGTGTACAAAACATATATATAAAAAATATACAGACAGGCACATGATGATTGAGAAAACATGTCCTATGGTGGAGACAGCATTGAAACACATCATTATTGAAGACATAATTACAGATTGGCTGGTCTCACCTCAGAAATGAATACTCTTTGTGCAGTAAACATACATACAGCTTAAAAACTGTTCCGCAACTAAGAACTGACACATTTATCAGAAGCTGTCATTAACCAAAAAGTTTTTTAATAAATATATGAATAACACAGCTTTAAATTTTCAGAATCCAACATTTGATTATATTGAATGTAATCAAATATGTGTATGTACACATTTAAAGATATGCTTTTTTCTCTACAAGGACATTTCCTAAATGTTTTTGCTCCTTTGGTTTAAACGACACTAGACTAGACGTCCTGTTTGCCCTCTTAAAGGGAGAAAAATGTAATTGTGGGGGAGTGTGAAATTATGAAAATTCAGTATTGAGAAACATGTTGTCAAAGAGAACAATAAAACAGCATTACAATCTTTTCACAGACCACTTTCAAATAAAATGTAATAACCTTTCTTGTCTAGTTAATGCGATTGATAGGAGTGATCACAAGAGGTGCAGAGTTTTTACCATTATCATTATTACAGGGATTGAAACATGGGTAAAGTTTTTCAGTGAAGGAGCAGCCAGTAAAGGAGTAGATAAAAGCTGCTGCATACACATCATAAAAGGAGACCAGACGCTCCTCATAATCCACAAACACTCCCACTTTATCAGGAGCAGACTGAAAAGAGAGAACGGCTGCTGGGCCAGTACATGCTGTGTACTCGTTGTTGTTCCTCAGCCATAGAGCCCAGAAACCATCCTGAGGCTTTACTGAGTTTCCTCCCTTCCTGTTCACTGACTCTCTGGCGACTCCTAAAATCCAGTCAGTCTTTCCTTTAACCTGAACCTCAAAGTAAAATCTGCCTGAAGAGAAACCCTGCTTTCCTAAAACATTTGCAAAAACTGTGAATCTCTTTGGGTTGTCTGAAAGACTCTGATTCACATTACCAAAATTCACTTGTTTCCCATCATCAGACAAGATGAGCTCAGGATGTGCTGTATCAGGATCAAGACTCACATCCACAGCATACTGCTGGACCCTCCTCAGCTCAGCCTTAGCAAGCAGCTTCTTAAAATGTTTTTTGAGTGTCTCCTCCAGCTGAGCCACAGCTCTCATCACAGTCCCCTCATACGTTGGTGGAAGAACAATGACCTCTGTCCAGTCCTTGGTAGGTGGAACAGCTTTCAGAGATGAAAAGTTTTGAACAAAGTGGAGGTGGTCTTCAGAGCGTGAGGCCTGCTTCAGCTCAGAGCTCCTCTTCTTCAGCTCTGAGATTTCCTGTTCCAGCTCTTTGCAGAGATCTTCTGCCTGTTTCTCTGTTGTTTCCTGTTTGTCTTCTATCTCCTTTATGACCTTCTTCAGGCCTTTCTCAATAAACTCCTTCAGAACAGTGAAGATCTGAACACCTTCTGTTTTCTGTTTGTCTGCAGCATCTTTACTCATCTTCACTGACTCATTGATCTCCTGAATCTTCTGTCGTCTCTTCTCGATCATTTGCTGAATTTGATCATCCATTTTCCTCAGCTCTGTCTTCTTTTCTTCAGATTCTTCTCTCAGAGGTACAAACTCATGAGTCTTGTGGTCTAAAACAGAGCAGAGCGTGCAGACACTTGTCTGATCGGTCTTACAGAACAGCTCCAGATGTTTATTGTGCTTCATACACATCCTGCCTTCCAGGTTCTCCACAGGCTCAATCAGCTGATGTCTTTTCAGACCTTTGACTGTCAGATGAGGTTCTAGGTGAGTCTCACAGTAGGAGGTCAGACACACCAGGCAGGACTTCAGGGCCCTCAGTCTGGTTCCAGTGCAGTAGTCACAGGGAACTTCTCCTGGTTTGGCAGCTTGTTGCTCTGAGCTGCTGCTTGCATTCTGTTGAGCTTCATCTCTGAACTGAGCAACCACCTCAGAGAACAAAGTGTTTATTTCCAGTTGAGGTCGTCTCTTGAACAGTTTGTTACACAGGGGACACTTGCACCTAACATTAATGTCCCAGTTCCGGGTGATGCAGTTTTTGCAGAAGTTATGTCCACATGGTGTGGTGACTGGATCAGTGAACACATCCAGGCAGATGGAGCACAGAAACTGATCTTCAGGTCGCAGATTACTAGCAGCAAACATGGCTGCAGTCTACAAAACAAAAGTAAACATTTTAGGGAAAAATTTTTTTTTTTTTACAGATGTCTGATTCAACGGGTTTAAGAAAAATATTTGGGAATTACCTTGTCTCTCATTTGCAGAAGCTCACAGGTAATGGGACAATTAGGTAAGCTGTTTCATAGCCAGATGAGGTCTGTTCCATCATGATTTCATGAAAAATGAAATTGCTTCATACTGTTGATTCTTTTTATAGCTTTTCATTTTTCACTTTAAAATATGAGGCCCAAAGAGATGTCAGTGCAACTGAGGGATCCATGATTAAGCTGAACAAAACAAACAAAAACAAACAAACAAATTAAATCAAAGTAGTAGAAAAAACTTCAGGAGTAGGCAAATCAAAAATCTGGTACTTTCACTGAGCAACTCAGCAACACCAAAAGGCCCGAAAGACTTCAAGATAACTAAAGTGCACGATGATGGAATTATTTCTTTTGTTTAAAAGAAAAAACAACTTCACATCCAACCAAATCAAGAATATCATAGATGAGGTATCACTGTCAAAATCTGCAATCAAGAGATGCTTTTATGAATGTAAACACAGAGGATTTACAAAATTGCACAAATTGCACACACATAATTATGCAAAAAACATTAAAAAGTAAGTTTTAATGTCTAGGCCTAGACCAAATCTAGACCAAAACACTAAATTTTGCTCTACAAGGGGTGGAGGGGTGAGGGGAGGGGTGGGGTGGGGGAGGGTATGCCCCCCACACCCCCGTTGCCGAGCTTAAAAACTGGCATCTTTTGCACGTACAAGCACGTGCACATGCAATCTCGTGCATGCGCATTCACTCATCCGAAAAGGGGCACTGCGGTCCCACTGCGCACGCTCTGTCTTCTCCTAGCGGGGTGTGTTTTAATAAGGTTCATCAGCCGCTGTTGGCATTTTGGCTTTTCATGGTAAATTTATACAAACAGGAATTACTTTTTCTTTTTACACTGACACTATAGAAAGGCTTTTGTTGTCAGACAATCGAGCTGAAACGGCAGTGTGTTTTATAAGCAGATTTTCTACGGTTAGTTAAACGACTACCCAACCTTGTTGCATTGTTTCTAACAACTGAGCATTGTTGGCTGTTTCAGACTTTAAGACGCTGGGTATCTCAAGAAATGGGGAGATGAACTGCTTTTTGTCTGATTTTTTTTTTATATACATACGCGTGTGTGTGTGTGTGTGTGTGTGTGTGTGTGTGTGTGTGTATATATATATATACACACACACACACACACACACACACACACACTCTATTTGATCATTAAAGTGGCCCTCCAATGACATGACAGTGCCAGCAGTGGCCCACAGCTCATTTAAGTGGTTTAAAGAAAGCACAAGTCAAAAGAAACTGTGTAGACTTTTGTGGGATGATCATTCCATCTCACAGCAGCACTCCGTTTTTACAACGAATTCGAAACAAATTCGAAGCGGACCTTTAGTTTTGCTTTTGTTTTGTTTGTTTGTTTTTCGGGAATATTCCACATTTAACTTTGATGATATTACCTCCCATTTTGCTCAACACAGCCTGCGACAGACTGGTGACCTGTCCAGGGTTTACTCTATGATAGCTCGGATAGGCTCCAGCCCCCCGGCGACCCCGACAAGCATAAGTAGAAGAGAATGGATGGACCTTTCTTAACATCAGTCTCCAGTTGAACTAATCTGACATTTCACGTGAAGTAACATTAAGAGAGAAACAGTGCCTGTTAAACACAGCAAATCTGATCAGCTGCACTCACCTGCATTCCAGTTTGTTGTTGAGAGAAAAAAAAAATCTTCTCTTGATCTTCTTTAGATACGGAGATTGACCTGTCTGCAGCTCTAATTTTACTTTGACTAACTTCCACTTTCATTTCAGTAATTTGATGTTGAATCCCTATTGCTCCGCCTCTTCGGCTTTGTCTTCTTCCGGCTTCAGGCGGGTTTGACACGTGGAGGGCGTTTTGCTGCCCTCCTCAGGTGCTACGAAGTATTTCGAAGCATGTGAGGAGAAATCCTATAGTCCATAGTCTATAGAATTGTCTAGTACGTCGCAAAAAGTTGAATAAAGAAGTTATGGTTTCCAATTAGTCCAAGCTGAGTATTATGTCGCTTACAGTTTTCTCATAGCTCAATTCTAGCAGAAAAGTTATTCTCACCACTCTTAAAGCAGATCTTTAAACAGTAGCATAACAAAACACTGAGACATCTGTGTGAAAGACACTACAACAATCAAAACCTTTTTCACAATTGTGAAAACATGAATAGTCATGCAATCACTTCAACGCCTTAATTAATGAATAAAAACATTTCACCGCCTTTTAAAGACTGAGCATTCAAAATGTTTAGTTTTTTTTCCCTCAAAACCATTTGCATCAGAAAGCAGACAAAGCACCAACTACTGTGTAGTCCACCAACTTCACGCTACATACATTCAGCAACCAGTTGATCAGGTACGCCTGCTCCAGTGTTTGTCACATTATTTCAAATATCTAGTCAGTGACTTTCAACTAAAAGCGATTATGAATCTAGACATGGTCAAGATACCTGCTGAAGTTCAAACCGAGTGTCAGAATGAGGAAGAAAGTTGACTGAATGTGGCATGGTTTTTGATGTCACTTAAGCTGGTGTGAGTATTTTAGAAACTGATGATGTCCTGGGATTTTCCTGCACGACCATCTCTACGGTTTACAGGGAATGGTCTAAAGTGAGAAAATATCCAGTGAGGAAGAAAAATTGTAAATGCTGCCCGTGCTTCTGTGAACTATGAAGCAGATTATTTGTTTTTTTGGTTTTTGTTGTTGTTGTTTTTGTATCAAATCTATTGTGTTTTGTTGTTGTTGTTGTTGTTTTTGTATCAAAAGCTAAATTATTGTTGAATAGTTTAAACTTTTTACTTAAGCTAATTGTTTAAAATGCAGCATTTTCTGCAGCAAGCATTGATTTTACTATAACAGATTTACAGAATAACTAGAGGTTATGGTCTGAATAAAGAAGAGATATAGCATTTGAACTACTGACTGTCAAAGTATAACCTGACATTCTAAAGAGACCAAAGCCAACAATGAATCAGTTATATTAATATGTTGTTGGATTGGTCTTCTGCTATTTCTACTCAGTAAATTTAAATTGGTTTAAGTTAGATTAAGGGCTGCAGTGAGTGTAGTCAGCCCATTCAAAAGCAAAGACGAATGCAGGCGTAACCCCAGCAAAGTCTTCACAGAGAGCCATGAGTGCCAAAATGAATCAAACAAATACATTATTCAATAATTTATGAAATGTGTCAATAATAATTACAATTTTAATGGCATCCTAGCCCCTGCACTGTCAGGATTTATTACATGCCATGTGAGCACAAGCAGTATAATGTTTTCATCTCACCAGACCTCAGTTTCCTGTTAAATAGAGAACCACATGTATCAGTTTCACACAGTTCAGTACAACAGTCTGCAACTTCAGAGACACTCTTAGATCTTTTCTTCAGAAACCCAAGACCCAGCTGAAACCAGCAACGCATCTGAAAATCATGGAAATGCGCTACAGGAATCCAGAAGAAATACCAGGTAATCACAGAGTGTTGAAAAAGGGGCAAAGGTCAGAAAGCCTAAAGAGGACCAAACCCTTAAGTTTAATAACATTTATTCTTTATTATGTTTTTTATTAAGTTTATGCTGTTACAGTATTGTAATATTTTTATTTTAAACCTCACAAACTAACCCATACTATAATAAAATAAAAAAAAAAGAAATCATGTAAAACAGCTACATGCAGGTGTTTCAGTTGACAAAATTACAAATGTTTTTTTAAATTTACTTTTGTGAATCTAGTTTTAGGTTTTAGTTTATTTTAGTTAGCATAATAATCTTCATTTGTGGTCACGGCTTAAAAAGAAAAACGCAAATTTTAAAAAGCAGTTACTGCAGACAATATTACAAGAAAGATACAATGAGAAATTCCCCATTTAGTATCATTATTCAGTATTTTTAGTCAAAATCAGTCTGTGAAATAGGTATAAACCCTTTATAACTGCATACATTTTAAATTCTCAGGACAGAAAAGCCAATACATAACATCGACCTTTCAACTTTGAAGATGTATTTCCCAAACAGCTCATATATGAGCATACTAAGTAAAGCCATGCAAAACTTTTTACCTTCATACTATAAAATGTGCCCAAATTATAGCTCTTGAAAGTACGGGTGGGTAGGTTGAAATTTAGTGGTTTTAATTTTTCCGTCATTTTTCAGCCCCCAAAACTTCTTAAGTACAGGAAATAGACAAATTCCATTTTTCTAAAATGGAAACAAATTTAAACTCTGTTAAAAAAAATGTAACCAAATAAATTTTGGCCAGCTTTGCTACAATACTTGCTACAGTTAGCTCAAATTTCAGTTCATTAAGTAAGACCAATAACTCGATTATAAAAAAAATTCTCACCTTCCAAGGAGGCAAACTAAAAATGCCTTCTCATTTTATTTTACATTACTGTATTTAGTTGTATTTAACTATTTCAATCTTTTTGCATTTAAGAAAATGTTTTCTTTTAAATTTTTTATTTTAACATGTAAATACAATGAAAGGGTTTAGTAGGGGCCCAGCAACCCTGGCAAGGATATGCAGAAAAGAATGGATGGATGGGTTTAGTGGGTTTTTTTGTATGTACTGATCATTAATGAGAGAAAATGTATTACTTACCCAGTTACTTAATTAATACATAGTTGATAGCTGCAGCCCTAAATTAAGTTGACCATCTGTCATGTTGCTCTTAGCTGATTTTTTTACTGCACAACAAACTTCTTAAAGTATGTTTAAAAAGAAAAATGACACTCTCGGAGTGGTTCGTGTTAAATGTGCTAATTATTTTTTTTGTTGTGACAGTAAATGTCTGCCGTACCAAATTGCTTTGACAAAGATAAATGCTGTTGTGTATTGAAGACAATACTCTTCAGGCGCTGATTGAAAAACAGATGGGTTTTTTTTCTACTTTGTAAATTAAAAGAGCAGTTGCTAGGGTCACCGTTGCTATTAGTCGCCAAATATGAGGTTGTTAATGTCTTATGTTTGCACACATGTTGAAAAATACTGACTTCTAGCCCCAGGTACTACATTTGTGAAGAAAAGTTCCTGCAGAGCTGCTGTGATTCTTCTGGGTGTGCTGTGTCTTCTTCTCCTCACTGGACTCATAATTCTGGCTTTTCCTTGTGAGTACAGCAGCTAGATAGCATGCTGATGATGTCCTAAATAGGTGTTCATTAATAGAGCTTGTTCATTTAATGTTCACATGCCCAACACAGTCAACCAAGACAAATCTGAGTGGGAAGAGGATGTGGGCAGACAGAGAGCATTACAGATCAGTTACAACAACTTGAAAACAGAACAAGACCAGTTACAGAAAAACTACGACAGTGTGGTTCAAGACAGAGTCCAGCTCCAGAAAAAAGTTGAAGCCTTGACCAAAGAAAAAGATGATCTTCAGAAAAAGTTTCAAGGTAATTATTCCTTTATTTCATTCAAAGAAAATATGTTCTTGGGTCTAGCCTTTATTCTGATGATTCAATAATAAACCAATAGTTTATAAACTGCAACAAACGAAACGTGGTAGATTTAGCATAGACCCTGCCTACAAGACATCATAAATAAATATCATAGTTAAATGTGATTGCAAAATGTTTTAAATTCACATTTTTCAGTTTGTTTCTTTGTTTGTTTTTACTCATTTCTTGGCATCATAAGGAGCACGGCTGCACTGTTAGACAATAACAGTTGTTACGTTCTGGTCCCGGCAAGTAAATAAACGTAACAAATAGTTTGCCCCACTCACTTCCCACCCACGCACAAACCCCAACAACGACACCTTTGTCAAGTATTTAAGCAGCCATTTATTTTCATCGGCAGTGAGCAATGCCAAAACAATAAACAAAACTCCCTATAAAACAATCCCTACTCTTCCCTACACCAAAATAAAAAGAAGCCAAAACAAAAGACAAGTCACTTACCTAACTATCTAACGAAAAACAGGAGAAAACTTGTTCAACAAAAGAAAACGGCTTCTCACGCCTACTAGGCTGCGGCAGTGACAGTGATATATCAGGTGAACCAACCCGTGATCACTATTTGACAATCTATTTACAATTATTTACAACATAATAGCCATCCCACCCAGATATACTATTTACAACCAAGTAGACATCCCAACCAGATATACACTCAAAACTCTACACTGCACTAACATAGATCATCACACAGGTTCTTGGTCGAGTGGTGGAGGCTCGGGGAGAGCTTCCAGGTGGCTGTCGTTAAGTCCTTAAGTACCGGAGGTGGTCCATCAATTATCCACACAGGATCCACACAGGACAGGCAGAGACTCCACCCGGATACCCAGCAGCCACGCCCAGGTTTCCACCTCCTAGGAGAGAAAAAGGGGAAAGATACCCACAGCCATCCCCCCCGTGGGAGGCATAACACAACACACACATCACTGGGTCGTAACACAGTTGATACATGAAGTATTTCAGAGCTCTGAGATAAAAATTCCCAAAGGATTCATACAATAACTTAATGCCACTGGACTTAGAAAATAAACAATCTTTTGATGCTGTTCAGGTGAATTCCTGACTCAAACTGAACTCACTCAGTTTGCCTTCACTCTTTTTCAATTATGTACTTGAAGTTGCAAATAATAATAAAAAAAAAGACAACCAAATACAGAGATGACTGTACCATCAACATTGTGGTTTACGCTTAGGGCTTCTTGTGTAAGAAATGAAAGCAGCATTAAGAGTCTTGCCACATTGATGACAGTAATAAGCAGCTTCCTTTCCATGCCTTTTTTACCTACAGCTGCTGATGCAGATTACAGTGGAAATCACTTTATCACATTTTACACATCTTCACTAGAAGTCACCAAAGTTCAAATAGCTTTCTTATATAATCTTATATCTTTCTCATCTTCTCAGCCCTGAGAGTTACTATTAACTTTGTGCACAATTGGAGTAATTAAGTGCACATTGTTAATGAACACGAAAACAAATCTAAAAATCAAAGTGCTGAGAACACTGACTTGGACTATGTCTTAGGAAACACATTCTGACAAATTGTGCAACTATGACAGAAAGTTTTTTTCACCACCAAAGTGTTTTGAATTTGTGTCACTAACTCCAAAGCAATGGCTGTGAAAAAGCTCATCATTAGGGTTATGTGAAAGCTACCTCGTACAATGTAACCCCAAATTGTTAACATTCTTCTTCTATTTTTTTTATATTATATTTTCAGCATAAATGGGTGTATGTTAGCAGTAGTTTCTATTACATGTCTTCAGAGGAGAAATCCTGGCAAGAGAGCAGACAAGACTGTCTTCAAAAAGGTGCAGACCTGGTGATTATCAACAGCCAAGAGGAACAGGTGGGAGTGCATTAAAAATATATAAATGAAAATTTAAATGAAATCAAAGTTCAGTTAAGTGGAGGCTATATAGATACATCAGTTTAAACTCAGTATCCTTACAGTTGGTTTCTCTCTTTTTTAAAAAGAACTTTGTGAATCAGTTAAACAAGTATTTGTGGATTGGACTGACTGACTCAGAGACAGACGGGACATGGAAATGGGTGGATGGGACTCCAATGACCACAAGGTTTAAATACAAATAGAATCCATTCTTTAGTCTGCATATATTTCAAGTAAAAAGATACTGTTCATGCTGTCTCTTTAGTATCTAAGTTACAGTTACTGAAAAGAAAAAACTGATCAGATTGTTGAGTTTAACTCTCATAATTTTATCTTTATTTTCAGCTACTGGAATAGCGGTGAGCCTAATGGACTCAAAAATGAAAACTGTGGGCAAATAAAAAATTACAAATCAAAAAACAGCTGGAATGATGAAAAATGCTCTATTTTACACTCCTGGATGTGTGAGAAGAAAGCTTCCCCATAACTTCACATCAAGTCCATCAAATAATGCATAAAACAGAGCCACAAGATGCATTCGTGAAATGAAGCTGGACAGAAAACTGTGGAAATTTACAAAGAAACAAGTACACACAGAGGCTTTTTGCTTTGTTTTCAAAATCAAGAACTCTTTTGTCGCTATGAACCTTCTCAGTGATGGAGATCTGCTCTGGTGGGACTGGTTATAACATTGTTAGCTGTATTTGATTAAAAACAATCCCCCGCTTAAAAATACTCATCCTATAGAAAAAGACTCTCTAACCATAAGTTTTCCATCTGTATGTATATTTTATTCTTTTTACTTAGTGTGGCTCTCATTTACTATCTATCTTTTCGTTGTATTTGAACTACAATGCAGTGGTAGAAATTAAAAGTACTTGTGCATGTATTATTTCGCTAGTGCTTTTCATGTGTATGCCTTGCCTACCTTTTCATAACCTTGTGTGTTTGTGGCATCTCAGAAGCAAGGAGGGAAATAGTGAACACAAACAGATTGTACTGATATGACTGAACTGCACTTGTTGACTGAATATCAGAGGGGTGCATAACCTAAAAGTGGCAGAATTATTTAATTTCTGTTAAGTTTTAGGCTTGCAAGAATTAATTGGTTGCTAGCAATAATGAAACACAGCATCTATGGGAAAAAGTTTAATATTATATTTGGAATGGGCAATATGACATATGCATAATATTCAATAAATATTGGATCTGTTATTTCTTAAAGAAAGATCTTTACATCCTTTTATGTCTGTCTGCATAAACATTCCTATTTTAACATACTTTTTTCAGGTTTTGCAGAAATACTAACCAGATAGCCACAAACACAGTCCCAGGAAAACAATAGATTACTTAAATATGCTGGGCCATGCTTGTGGTACTCAATACTACTGTGGTTATAACTGACAGGAAATATTCTGTCAGCAAACTGTATTCAGATATTTCCCTTGTTGCATACGCCCCACAGCCAAAATTGATTAAAGCTGATAACTTAGAGAGAAATGACATTGCTTAAAGAATTTCTTAAAGAAAATTATGTCTCCCAAATCCAAACTGGCAGCTGATTCCACAGAAGAGGGGCCTGAAAAGTTCTGCCTCCCATTCTACTTTTAAATATCCTATAGGATGCACAAGTAAGCCCTTAGCGTGAGATTGAAGTGCTTGATTTTGGTTGGTCTTTGGTTGGTCTATGGTCTTTGAAGTCTTCAAGATACACTATGATAGACACAAGTTTGGTAGAAATTTAATAATTGTTTTGCCTCCCTTTGTCTGGTTTCCATTAACCCCTGAGTGCTGCTCAGATGGCGTGGCTCAGAGCTTTTGTTCAGCGCTCTTTTTGTTTGAAAAGATGTACAAATGACATGTGAAAGATATTTCTTCATAAGGCAAATTTTGAAAAGAAAACAGACAAGACTGTCTTCAAAAAGGTGAACAAAGTCAAACAGCTGTTCAAACAAATTCAGTTCAGTTTGATTTATATTGTAGTATGAACAGTGCATCACGCACACACACACACACGCACACACACACACACACACACACACACACACACACACACACACACACACACACACACACACACACACACACACACAAACGCACACACACACACACACACACACACTGCTTTGATGCAGCTGCAACCTGTGGGCAGAACACAAATAAAGTGGCCTATTATTATTTCATCCCATCAGACCTTCATTTCCTGTTAAAGAGAATCACACTTTTTCACACAGTTCTCAAAACTTTGTTAATCTCAAGTTCCTGTTCAGGTTGTAACTGAACCACAGCACAGAATAACATCATGGATGACATTTATTTAAACAACATAGCAATTAATCACAGAAAGCTAAAAGGGGACCTAAATTCCTCAGAAAATATTTATGTCACTTATGATGATATCCAAACTGTGGAGATGAACAGGACTGGACCTGCACCTGCATTCACAGGTAATAAACAAATAATTTGACACTGTTACAATTTTATGCACAAACACAGGCAACTTTACTAAACAAAAAAAACCCCATTGTTTTACCTGTTTTAACAATTTTGTATTTTGATGAATGAGAATTGACTGACCTGACTGAATATGTGTAAAGCGCTTTGGGGTCCTTAAAGACTAGTAAAGCACTATATAAATACATACTGTTGTCTACAGTTCAAGCAACTATTGGCTGTATGTATGTCTCTGTGATCATAACTGATCTCATATCTCACAATACGCTAGCATTACTTACAGCAAGTGTCTAGTGGCTCCTGAAAGCTCCATCAGAAAGGATCTTTGTAAAGTTTCACTGCATCAGAGTTAAAATAATTATTAGACATGGATGAACCGTCTCAGACAAATGTTTCTGCGTTACTGTAAATGTGTTTTACTATAGTCTGTTCTGGTTTTGAGATCTGAATCTTAAGAGAACTTTCCTGACCCCCATCATCAACGCTGGTCAGTTATCCTAAAAAAGCAATGTAGCAAATGTAATGTAAATAACAAAAGAGTTTTGGAAAATTAAAGCATTAAGTCTTTTATCATTCTGACAAAATATCAAAAAAGTATCACCCTGACTTAACTTAAACAATATCGAAGAGAGTTGTGTTTTTGCTATCATAGTAGGTGGGTAATGGATCAGAAATTAAAACTAGGTCATCATGGTGATCTAGATTTTTAAAAATCAGGGAAACAAAGAAAATATAATTTATTATTTTTGTCTAAATGACAAAAGGACTGCAGTCTTCTTTGATAAGAAAGGGTCCCCTGTGATGGAGAGACCTGTACCTATCACATGGTATCCCAGTGCATGACAGCAGAACAGTTTTTCTGTGTTTGTTTGTCAGGAAGGCAGTTTTTTCACTCTGGGAATAGTTCTGATTTCTGTTGTGCATGCAAAACATAAAAATAACCACATATTGTTAGAATAATGCATGGAGAGATAGCACAGGGTTGTTTTTTTCATTATTCTAAAACTTCACAAATCTTGACTTATATGCCTAGGTACTAAATTTGTGAAGAAAAGCTCCTGCAGAGCTGCTGTGATTCTTCTGGGCCTGCTGTGTCTTCTTCTCTTGATTGGACTCATAACTCTATTTTTTCTTTGTGAGTACAGCAGTTAATATAATCTCCAACAGGTGATGTGTAGTTGTTTAACATGGTTTTCTTATTTTCATTTCACGGGCTCAACACAGTCACCCAAGGCAAATCTCAGCAGACGATAGAGATGATGATGTCATACAACCGTTACGAAAACTTGACCAGAAAGTGGAATGAGTTGCAGACCAGTTACCGCAGCCTAACAACTGAACAACACCAATTACAGACCATGCACAGTATTCTGAAAATGGAACGAGACCAGCTACAGAAAAGCTACAACAATATGGTGGAAGACAGAGGCCAGCTCCAAAAGACACTTGAAGACATGACCAAAAATAGAGATGATCTTCAGAGAAAGTCTGTTGGTAATTATTGTTATTTCACCTCCATAAAAACAAAACAAGTTTTGGGGGGATATTTTGAAGTAAGTAAGGCACACATGTTTTTTTTCTCACCACATTAATAATCCTATTAAGGTTTAGGAAAAATATCAGGAAAAGTAAGGTTCAGTGCATCCCAAATGACATCTTAAGTAAATCTTGGAGCTAAATGTGACTCAACAAAAGTTTGAAGTTTTGAAATAATAGAAATTTATTATCCAAAGCAGCACACATGCAGTGTTGGTTCCCCGTGTTTGATTTATACAGTATATGTCAAATCACCCAATTAAAACCACTGCAAAAGAGCTGATATAATACTGTAATGTCTCAGTTAAGACTGCATTTAATCACTTAATTCAGCTGACTTCTTCGCTCAGGCTGAGCTAATTCATGATGTGTCTGCTGTTTTTCATTTCTCTATTTTGTTGTTAAAAAACTGTCAAACAACCAAATGCAGAAGTGATTCCACTACTGACAGCTGCTAGAAATGACAAAAGCAGCATCAGGCCTCCTAACAGTGATGAGTTCACTGCAGAGATAAACTCATTTCACTCCACCTGCAGACATTCCTGTGTTTTTTTTTCTTTCCTTTAACAGGTTGTCTGCGAGAATGGATGCACTTCAATGGTAGTTTATATTACATTTCTTCAAACAAGAAATCCTGGCAAGAAAGTAGAAATGATTGTCTCCAGAGAGGTGCTGATCTGGTGATTATCAACAGCAAAGAAGAACAGGTGATTTTCTAAATGTGGTTTCTGTCTATATGTGTGTTGTATATATGTTATATATATGTTATATAATACATATATATATATATAATGTATATATATTTCTTTCTCTCAACAAGGAATTCACAAGAACTTTTCAAAAGCTGATCTGGATAGGATTGACTGACAGTGAGAAAGAGGGGATCTGGAAATGGGTGGATGGGTCTCTGCTTGTTACAAGGTTTTACGTTTTTCTTATTGTGCTGCACCACAAGATAAGTTAAGTTAAGTCTATCAAGTCTTAAAATCATTTATATATGACCTTGTGTCGGTGAGTGCAATGTAAAGAGAAATTACAAAAAGATCTTCATGTCTTCTCTCTTCTCTTCACTCTAAAAAGAACATGTCAACATGGCTTAGGTCTGCAAAGTTCAACAAATCACAGAACTTCTGCAATGTGCTGTCTCAGTCAAAGTCAGAATTTCAACTAGACTGCGTTTAAACAAATGGCCAAAAAACACAGCAAACTGAAGCAGCATTGTGAAAAAGAGTGGACTAAAATTCTTCTGCAACGATGTCAAACAGAAAGAACTTAAAGTTATTGCTGCTAAACACAGTTAAACAAGATTCTGAGTCATGCGGTGTGCTTACTTCTTCACATACTGGCTTAAGGTTTGTTAAATAAATTGTCACAAACATCTGAATGGCATACACATTAATTTGTGAGGACTGAAGAACAGGATGTAGGAGGCAGAAGTTAAAGCCAATGTAAGTATTTAATGTCATTAAGTCCAAACGTTACAAAGTTCAAATCCAAAATTTCTGAAATAAGAAAAATATGGATACAACATGATGGCTTGATGTGTTTTAGAAGAGATTTCACAAAATGATTTGACAAACAGGAAAAATATTGCAGTCTTATAGCAACATAATTTTTGATATCTGAATATTTTTTTTGTACAGATTCCATTAAAGACTACAACTTTGTTTACTAAATCATCATTTTTTTCAATTCACTTTATATACTGCCATTTCACAACAGTCACCTCAAGTGCTTTATCCTGTAACGTAAACTTCCTAAAATATTAAAAAGGAACCCCAACAGTTACCATATCAGCAAATGATTGATTAAGTACGGAGTGGTGTATGAACCCACAGGGAGTGAAAAGAGACGTGTAAAGAAGAAACACTCAGTGAATCACTGAAGTCCCCCCAGCAGCCCAAGAGTAATGCAGCATAACTAAGGATACAGGGTCACCTGATTCAGCCCTGACAATAAGTTTAATCAAAAAGAAAAGTTTGAAGCCTAATCTTAAAGAGAGAGTGTGTCTTTTGCATTGTTTTTTGTTTTTTGAAATATTGTATTTTGTTTGTGTTTCAGCTACTGGGCTACTTTTGAGCCAAATGGTTTTCCACAAAGAGATGAGGACTGTGCAGAAATAAAGAACTTTCATTTCCCAAACAACTGGAATGATGAATCATGTGACCTTGAGAGAGTCTGGATCTGTGAGAAGAAACTGGCTACATAAATCAGCATCCAAACTCATCACACAGTGATAGAAAACAGAAAAGAAGTTCATGAAATGTATATGACTGATCCTGCTCACTGTTCCCTACAGTATAAGCTTTGCATTAAAAGTCCTTATTATCACTTCCTTGTACATGACAGTGTGTGATATAAAGAATCTCTATATTCTGTATATCTGTATATAGTATATCCCAAATATATTTAGGAAGTATGCATACTTCCACAGTAGCAGTCATGTACAGGTGATCAAATGCATTGGATTACCTGATGATCAGTAATTGTGAGCACCAAACTGCATTACAGTTTGGTACAGAAGCTGC
This sequence comes from Simochromis diagramma, assembly GCF_900408965.1. Taxonomy (NCBI): domain Eukaryota; kingdom Metazoa; phylum Chordata; class Actinopteri; order Cichliformes; family Cichlidae; genus Simochromis; species Simochromis diagramma. The sequence goes on from NW_024386792.1 coordinate 15,050,346, forward strand.
TCTGCCAGCAGCCAGAAATCACTACAGAGGCTGGTGAAAGCAGCAGAGCACATCACTGGCTTGAGGATTCCTGCCATTCAGGACATCTATCTCCAGTGCTGCCTCTGCAAAGCACACAGCATCATCAAGGACCACAGCCACCCAGCACATCAGCTGTTCTCCTTGCTACCATCTGGCAGACGTTACAAGAGTCTGTCTGCTCGGAATACGAGACTTAAAAACATATTTGACCATTAAGCCACATGACACCTCAACCACAACACTTAAACAGACACACACACTCCACAGATGCACTGAGAATCTGTCCTACAGTTTCACAAGTACATTGTACACTCTGCACTGGTCACTTCATTCTTATTAGTATTCAAACAGATAAAAACCTTACTCTGTGCAATACTGTACTAACTGCCACTCAAAATTTTGTACTATTCAGTTTGTACTGCTGCTCCTGCCACTTTATCTCATGTGCAATATCCCATTTGCTTTATTTTTAAACTACAGAAGTCTCTTTAAATGGCCACATGATGGTGCTGCTGTATTGGCTCAAAAATATTCAGTTAACTCCACCAAAGTTTAAATATTTAAATTACACATCACATAAAAATGACATAGTAAAAGATTACCTGGTCCTAAGCAAGTCTTAAAATTCTATGAATACAACCTTACAGCTGCAACAGAAATCAATGTTAAGAGAAACAGCGGGAATAGTATCTTTACATTGTAAGGTAAAGAGCCTGCAATAATACAGGATTCTTAATTCACTAATTCGTTTTTTGTATAGAGCATTGTACATCTGAACAAAATGTCTTTTTTGGGTGGTTTATCTTGTTCTCGCTCTTGATTTTGTTTTACACAGTGGAGAAGTATTTTCCTCATCGTGCTTGCATATTTGTGGACCTGAAGAGAGCGTTGCTGACTACAGACAGCTACAGACAGTAGCCCCAGAGTGGGGCCCTGACAGGGTAGACTGGTCCCTTGATTTAGTTTCTGTCATAGGGGTTGAAGCTTGGTCAGACCCCTTACCCAGGACCAATTTGCCTTGGGAAGACCCAGCAGGCCAAGAAGCTCTGTCAATTTCAGGAGGGCATAATGCTGCTAAAATACTTAGTAAGTGATACAATTCAACAGTTCTTGATGTTTATGTATAAAACAGGCAAATCTGAGTTGGACCTGGAACAAACCAGTTACAAAGAGCTGGAAGAAGAACTTAACCAGTTAAAAAACAGTTATAATGATCTGGCTAAAGTGCGAGAGCAGCTACAACAAAAACTTGAGATCATAAGGACAAATGAGCTTCCGAGTAAGTTATATATTTCTTTGTTCTTGTTGGGTTAACGTCATCACTGAATGTGATCTGTACATACCTACGTTTAGCCATCAGCAGAAGGGCTACAGTGTTTGCATGCATGTAATGTTTGCAGCTGTTGTAAATGCTGTAAGTCTAAAAGATGACCTTTGACACTTTTTTCCTCTAGCCTACAAAAAGCCATCTTAACATTAATGTATCACCAACGGTCTTAATGCAAAATATGACAACTGTCGATCAAAAAACTATTGCAGTGACAAAAATGTCACTACCATAAACTCGTAAGAGTTTATCAAGGTTCTCTGAATTGTGTACAGTATGTTCAAACCTGCACAGTGACATTTGTTCCAGATTTTTTTTTTTATTAGTGTTGCTTAAAAGACAACTTACACTTATCATTTTTAATGAGATAAAGTAGTTGCCTCTAAAAGTCAGAGTCACAATACACCTTTGAATCCATGAGTAAAAACGTTGTGCATTATTTTTGTCCTCCTCTGGAGATCATGAAGGTGAATGCAAAATCCAGTATATCCAGTTTGCTGACAGTTAAAATATTTCACTCTAAGCTTAAACTTCATACACTATTAGTTAACTTTATTTCCCATTATTATTAGTGCAAAATATATTTCACTAGAACATTGTCCTTTTATCAATTTTTTCCAGTCACAGCTACTGGTACCATCCACAGCCTGACAATGGAGGAGGCGAACATATCGAAGAGGATTGTGCCAAGTTACTAAATTACAACAGTGATATGTTACTCAAATGGAACGACATACTTGCTTAAAAACTAATCACTGGATTTGTGAAACTGCCTTACTGTCTTAACAAATGTCTTAATGTTATTTTTCAAAAATATAAAATCTCTTACCACTGTCACAGAGATGATACCCTGTTTCTCTTTCAAGTACAATCAACATTCAGACCTTCGCTGCATTGTACACAATCTGTCCAAAATATGTTTAAATCCATCAAAAAAAAAAGTACTACACAGTTCAGCATGAAGCACTTTACTTTAAGCAGGAAGAAGCAGGCCATGTGACATGTCATCATGTATCATACTGCATCGCCCAAAAGTATTTAATACAACTTTAGTCTTTTTGCAATATACCAAATATATTGTTGTTCATTTTATTTTTCCCCATGTTTCCATGTATGTATTTGTTTTTGTTTCATCTATTTAGATATAATGCTATTTTCTCGAGCTGTTATGACAAGAATGACCCTTGTACTAATAGTTCTGTAAAACATTCAGCTGAATTTATGCTGAATTTGAATGAAAGTTTCATGGTGGGGTTTGCTGGTGTGTTTGAAAACCGGACCCAAAAGCAGATGGTTAGAGAGGAAGTAACTAGAGTTCACTTCCCTCCACTGTGAAAGACTGCGCTGAGAAGACGCACCACAGCTCAACTCAGTGAGAGAACAAAAAGAAAATCACAGACAAGACAATGATGGAAATGTGTCAGTGGCATTTACTGTACTATGAATATAAATCATGTATTCTATTTAGATGTTTAAACTGTACATTGTACTTGCATATCAGACTAGACTGAAGCTGAAACTAGGATCATACTGTGCAAATAACTCTAGTGACTCCTAGTGCTAGTTTCAGAAAAGACACTCTATGGCCTAAAATACTAGACATTTTAATTAATTCACATTTGCTCTTCTAACCTGCCTGATCAAATACATTAACTTAATACAATATTTTAAAACGTTTTAAACGTTTATTTCTTGTACCCTTTCTTCACAGTGGCAAAATTGGAATTAATACTGTTATCAAATACATAAATACCTGTTTAGTAATTGATTCTGAAATACAATTAGCAATATGCACCAGGAGTCATTGCATGAAAAATCCTGGGACATTTGTATAATAAGGAACTATTTTTGCATTTTTTAAAAACCCTTCAATTTTTAGACACAAACCCCCAAATTTCCCATAATCAAGCTGTGGGCAACAACAGAAAAAAATTTTTTAAAAAATTATAACGTTTCATTTCAAGCCTGTCCCTCTCATGCTTAAGTCTTGTTATGTTGTTTAGCATGCAAACTGAATGTTGCATCCTCAATCTAAGCGTTAAAGCATGTCTTGCTTTGGAGATAATTGCAACTCACAACCTTTTTGCATGTACTATTTCTTTGTCTTCGTTATACCTTTGCAGTCTTTTTCACAGTCATGCTCAAGGAAACTTGGACATGTGCACCTGAGCCCAGTGTGACTGTTGGAGTTGCACAGTTGATGATGTGTGTTACATCAGTCTGTTACCTATACACTTCCACTTCCAAATAATGCAACCATCAACCATTAGGTAATTGGTTTTCACTGTCAATGTTGACACTAAATTCAAACGTAAAATGAGTCTTTTGCTGTTTCACACTGTGGGTTCTAGTGATCAGTTGAGTTTTGTGATTTGATTCATGATTAATCGTAGTATTCATCATGGTATTCTTAATCATCTTCCTTGTTTTTCTGTCTGTGCCTCCCTGTGTCTCATTCTTTTTTTTCTTTTTTTGGGGGGGGGTTCATTTTCTTTCCTGTCAGTTTTGTTTCCTGTCTAGCTCTCCCTGATTCTCTGATGCTTTTAGCCTTCAATGTTCACTTTTTAAAACTTAATCCCTGGCTGTTTGTGCCTCTGTAAATTATCTGAGATAATCATTTGGAAAACTGAACTTTTACCACACTCTGTTGCTTCATCAGGAAGATTACGTAGTCTCAGCTTTGTCATCGATCACTACGAGTTATGCAATGTTGGAAATTTGGTTTGTCACCTCAAGCATTACCATTCAAAACATTTTTATTGTTGCTATTCTTTTCCCACATGGCTGCATGACTAAGAAGAAAAATCTTTGCCATTTATTTATTTATTCTGCGGCCTCACAACCTTTTTTAACCACAACATTTTTACTGCCGTCGATGGTACTGTTAGTAAATGGCATCTACAATTCTGCAAACAAACATTTTAATAAATGACCCGGTGTTTCTAGTTTTAAAAGACTTAAATACATTAATATTAAAATGACTTGCTAAATATTATCATGTTTAACAAAACGAGTAAATGCTGTCCTTAATTATAATTTGTATGGTCTTAATTTATCGCATATTATTTGTCATTATGCTGAATTGGGCTTTTCACAATATCGGGTTTCACTACAATTAAGATATTGCTATGTGTCTGAAAAATATAAAATATAAATATAAATGCTATGAGCCACACAGAGGTTGGTTTAGATTTGATTGGGCAATATATTGTTGTAATAAAAATTAACCAATGGGCTGCTATCAGTGCTTGTAGGGCCAGTGCACAGTTGCCCTTCAAGCCAGCCTGTAGCCTGTATAATTCCAGGCTATAGGCTGGCTTGTAGCCTGTAAAAAGTGCAAAATATATATAATGACTCATTCAATTCAATTCAGTTTTATTTATATATACCAAATTACTAGTCCAACCCTATTTATGGGTTACTTTAAAAAAAAAAAAGGAAGAAGGTTCACAAGGTATTACAGGAAGCAAAGGAATTGATTAAATAAAAGAGAAAACAGCTGCACTTTAAAGGCTCGAGGTACAATTCTGCATAAATTATTCATAAGCAATCCATAAAGGTTAGTTATAAATATATTTAAAATAGATTAAATCACTGAGTCCTCCAAATTTGACCACCACCTCATCCACACTGGATCAAACTCCTATGGTTCCTCCCGTCGGTTGTGGATGCATAGCAGGGCTGGCCCATGTGCCCTGGCTGATCATCATCGGGAAAGGCCAGACTACCAGACCCACTACCACTGTTGCCTTTTCCATAGTGTTCTAAAGAACTGCTTTTAGCATTAGTTTTCCTTGGGAGACCCTGCCACCTGCAACAAATCACTATTAACTATGGCAGACAAATCCCCCCCCCCCCCCCCCCCCCCCCCAATAGAATTACTGGTTTTGGAACACTGGGTGTTCCCCCAGAGGAACTGGTCCATTGGAAGTGGGGGGTGAAGGGTAAAACCTATGTAATACTGAGCAAAGTGAAGGACAGAAAGAGGAAACAAGCAAACAGAAAAGTATAAAAGAAGAAGTGGATTCTACATAATCACTGACACTCTCCAGGCAGTTGTTTAAAAGATGGCAAGAGTTGCCCATAGAGAGCAACTAGAGATTACTATGGATTATGCAAATCTGCCTGATGTGTCAGCCAGAAGTCGCTCTAATAAACACAGTCAAGGGGCTGCTGCTGCTGCACCAGGTAAAAAATAAATCATTTTGAATTTTTCTTTAATAGCAATGAAAAAAACACATTTTTAAAGGTATATTTTAAATGAAGCAATAATTGATGTACACATGTTACTGATGTGTACATATTTTGCAATGAAAACTCTTACTGATCTAATATGTCATTTTATTCATTTTGCTGTTTTGTGACCTAATAATGAGCTTTTCTCCCTTCTGTATATATTTGGGCAGCACGGTGGTTAGCACTGTTGCCTCATAGCAAGAAGGTCCTGAGCTCAATTCCACCATCAGGCTGGGGTCTTTCTATGTGGAGTTTACATGTTCATCCCGCGTTTGCGTGGGTACTCAGGCTTCCTCCCACAGTCAAAAGACATGTAGTTAGTGGGAATAGGTTAATTAGAAAAACTACATTGCCGATAGATGTAAATGTGAGCGCAAATCGTTGTCTCTGTCTATGTGTTAACCCTGCGACATACTGGCGATCTGTCCAGGGTGTACCATGCCTCTTGCCCCAAGACAGCTTGGATAGGCTCCAGTGCCCCCTGCGACCCTGAAAAAGGACAAGCAGAAGCGAATGGATGGACCCAAAACCTCGAATTCCTAGAACTCAACTTTTTTTGAATGAATGAAGAAGTCAGTGCCACCAAAATTAGAAGATTTTTGAAAAAAACAAACAAACAAACAAAACAAAACAGGAAATGTTTAGAAACTTTGGCAGAGTGACAGCAGAATGTAGAACTCTGTTCTCCATTTCTGTTTATATTAGTCAATTCCTACTCTACCAAACTATCATTTATGAACTAACTAACTGCTATTGTGCATCGAAGTGAATTCTAATTTAATGGGTATTTTAAAAAAACAAAGACATAAGTTCTCATGTACAGTAATGCTGGGGGTGGAGAGTGAACCAGGGTATGGGATGTATAGCTATATACAGAGCAATTGAGTAAACAACAAAAAACATTTTCACAGAATTGCACAGAAAAAAAAATGTAGACCATCAATACTACAAACGCATAAGCATACAGAAACTTGCATCGAAGGCGCTCGTGGGTTACAGGGAAAGAAGTGCCATGCTGTGTCCATCTTCTGCATTCTGTTCTCTCTTTCCTTTGCAAAACCACTACACATTCTTACTCCACCATGCTCGCAAATTGATGTAACTGTTTCAAGTTGTTTTTACATAACTAATCCCCATAATTTTCAACTAAAATGCTTTTACCAGGATCATCATCCACATAAAGAAAATTCATTTGTAATAACTTTCCAAACAATCATTGTTTATACTGCATATTCGCCTAATATTTAAATGAAAACATGGAAATGCAGATATCTTTCAGTTTTGTGAGTTTGTCAGGTTTCGATGAGTAAGGTGAGCCCAAAAATTCTGCAGACCTGTTTCTTTAAAGAGGCTACTTAAAGAGGACTTTTTATATGGTTGTGTTGCAGGGAGAAAACTAGCCAGACTGGTTGCTGTTAGCTTTGGACTCCTGTGTATCCTCCAAGCTGCCATCAACATCTCCCTGCGTTTTGCTTTCTGTAAGTAGCGTAATTAAACGTTTAAACACTTTTTTTACAAATCAGATATTGGAACAGAGTACTGCCCTAGTTTAGTTTTGTTGTTGTTGTTGTTGTTGTTGTTGTTGTTGTTTTATCACTGTGTACATCATTGATTAATGACAAGATGAAACATTTGTAATCCTGTGTCTAGTTTTCATTTAGCTCACTAATACTGAGGGCAAGGAATTGTAATATGTACTGCTAGAATTAATAGTTGTTTGACATTCAGACAGAGAAAAAAGATTTGAGGAAGTTTAGATTCAAAAACATCAAGTCAAAATGCAACCAAAGAACCCCTAAAGATTGCGTTAGAAAAAGAAAGGGACTTTCCAGTTAAAGTCATGTTTCAGTTTTTGAGTACCAAAAAACTCAAAATAAAGCCATAGTCATGAGGTACTTACATTTCACTGTGACACAAAATGTTTTCCAGTATCGGTTTGAAGAAAAAGTAATTTTAGGCTTTTTTTTGTAGGGCGTGCTTGTCGTACATTCTGTTGACAACATGTTTCTGCTTTTGCAGACAGTAAAACATCATGTATTAAGACAGTGGAGACCGAAGAGCTGAAAAACCTCACTGGTAAGCATGAGTTTGTAAAATTTGTAAAGAGGCCTTTCATACACATATATGTATATATACTAAGGGTTAATAATATCAACACTTTGGTATACCTGGGTATCATGTAGGATATATTACAATAAAGGAGTCTTTTTTATCGCTAATCAAATTAAGGCAACATTCTCAAGCTGTAAATGATATTTACATTCAAATGGTTACAGCAGGATTTTGTTCTGTGGTAGGCAGCATGATTTTATTCACCATCTAGAGTTAAATGAAAATTTACACCAACATAAACTTAACATGTTACAGCGTTTTACATCTCACTTTTTGTATTTGACTATTTTTACCCTTGCAAGGCCCTTCCTCATTAGCAAACATTGTGTAAGTGCTGTAAGCAAGACTTACAATACTTAAAGGAGATCTATTTAGCTCATTTCCAGCTTTATAATTCTTATTCTTGGCCTCTGCTTAAATTGCTGTGCTTTTCGCAGTCTATAATACCTCTTAGGCCTCTTATGTTCAGCATTCTTGCGGTTTATCTTTTATTTAAAAAACAAACACTTTCCCTTAAGAAGACTCAAAGCATTTGAACCGTGACCACAAAGGCCCTGGGTTGACCTTATTAGGAATATCATCTCTAAATGACAACATACTGATCACAGCAAATTAATAAATAAACAAATAAATAAAGCAAAGACCGCCTCTGAAGTCTGATAATTTTGCTTAAAGAGATTTTTTACATAAGCTGACCATTTAAAATGTTCTAATTTTTAACAGGAGCCGAACTTTAGAATAAAACTGTTAATGTAAATTTATGTGTTAATCTCTGAAATATTAAATGTTGTTTTTTTTCTCCAACAACAGATCAATATTTTCAACAAGGATGGGTCTATTTCCGCCCAAGTTTCTATTATATTTCCTCTATTGCGAAATCCTGGAAAGACAGTAGAGACGACTGTTTACAGAGAGGTGCAGACCTGGCAATTATCAACACCAAAGAAGAGCAGGTTTGTAAATGTGACTTAATAATAATGGAAAGAAACTCATAAATACGTGATTAGTTCCATTAATTATTTACTTTTAATTTGCTAGGACTTTACAAGAAACTTTAAAAAAGTCATGTGGATTGGACTAACTGAGACAGCCATGAAAGGGACATGGAAATGGGTGGATGGGACTCCACTGAGCAAAAGGTTTATACATTATTGTTTTATTCTACTTTAATCAGTGGCAAAACTAATGCCCTCACATATTGTTGTGCCAGATTACTGCAGTTTATTTAAGGAAGCTATTTGAATCTTCTAACTTTTTAACTTGTCCACATTATAGTGAGCTGCATGCATCCTGGATTAAATTCTCTGTTTTGTTTTGTTTTTTTCAGTTACTGGGGACCTGATGAACCCAATGGTTTTGAAGGAAAAAATGAAGACTGTGTCGAAATAAATTTTTTTGATTTTGAAAACAGCTGGAATGACATACCATGTGAAAATCAAAACTTCTGGATCTGTGAAAAGAAACTGGTTCCTTAAGTAAGCCAGTAACATCGTGCAAATACACTTCCTCATCTGAAGGCTTAAAATCACATTTCATGTACAAATGCCTGAAAGCTGTCTCACAATCCTTTGACTGCATACTGCATATGTGAGCAGTGATATTGCATATGTGCATATGAATATGTGACATTGATGAGATAGTTTTGCTGTTTTTCAAACTCACACACACAATTTGTGAAGTGCAGTAAGTTTGATCACACAGTTCAACATCTTAAATGACTAAAATAACTAACAACTACAAAGTCTGGTTGGTATGTTTAATTGTCTGCCATTTCTCTTTTTACATGTTGAATTTTCTTTGCTGCATAACAAGGACGACTTTGACAGCACTCTTACAGATACTCAGAACAAGAACTCACCGAAGATCTAAGCGTTGTAGATTGAAGTGGAAGATAGAAGTTGAGAAAGTCTCTCGGATCCATTTATAAAACAACTGCAGATTTCAAGATAATTGGTTCAAACAAATGTGTAAAAGTACAAGTTATTCCAAAGAGTAACCACTTTGCCAAGGTCTCAAAATAGACCTACACGCTCACATTTAAATGTGACAAAAATGCAAGGAACTAAGAAATCAGGAAGGGCACAAATTGTTTTTTCAAAGCACTGTATGTAACGGTCAATAAATGTATTTACCAATAATCATGCCTCTTCTGTCCAAATGCAACCTTGAAAGATTAATGCATGCTCTTATAACCTTTCTGCCATGTACTTTTTTATCAGAATTTGCCAGGCCTGCATTGCTTGCCTACGGCTGGTGTAAAATGCTTCAGCTTGATTTTTATGTGGTGCAAGCAAGCAAGATCATGCCACCTCAAATCTTAGCCTCCCTTCACTGGCTTCCAGTTTGTTTACTAATCTATTTTAAAAGGCTTGTTGTGGCCCCTTTTATCTGTGCCAGCTGCTGGAAACATATGTCCCATCTCGTTCTCTAAGATCAGCAGACCAGATGCTTTTGCTCGTTCCAAAGATGCAACACAAACTCAGAGGTGATAGAGCTTTCACAATTTCACATCAGACTTCTCTCTTTGCCATTTTTAAATCTCTTTTGATGACACACTTTTACGCCCTGGCCTTCGGACCAGTTGAAAAGTTCACTGTCATCTTGAGTTACTTTTTGTGTACTCCTTTATTGTTTAACTTCTACTGCTGTTTTGTGTTTCTATATCTGTTACCCTCCGGCCTGTGTTTGTCTTTTATGTTTGGTGATATTGATAGGCCATGGTGGTGTTTTTAAAAGTGCTTAATAAATAAAGTAATACGGTATTGTATGGTATATTTAAAATAGAAGCGGCAGTCAAGTAGTTGCTGCAAACAGGTTAAACAGAAAAAGACAGTCACCTTTAAAAATAATTGCATCAGTCATCAATTTCCTGTTGAGCAGACACACATAATTGGGCCTCTTTGAGAAGGTGTTCCTTATTAGAGTATTAGACAGGCACTCTCTACAAACTGCCACCTTCACATTAGACATCGACAGTTCTAGAATGGAAATGGATAATATCTATGCTAATGTTGATGGATTTTCAGGAAAACACAGCAGGAAGAAGTGGGAGACACACGATTCACAAAATGTTTATGATAATGTGTTGCTTCACAACCAAACTGATGCTGCACCCTCAGGTAATACATCTGTTGAGGAATATAACACATGTGTTTGAAAACCTGATTGAAAGTTTATGAATTTTTGTGATAATTTTCACCCAGGTGTTGACTGACGTGATAACACTGCAAAGAAATAATTGTTAGATCAAGCACATAGGTTTAGAAACCATTCGAGTCAGCTTAGAAGTGTAATTTTTGTGACTGGCAACCCCAGAAAACTATGTGTACTAACCAAGTTAATACATACAGTGTATGAAATAAGGCAACAATATGGTATGTCATGCATGTAAGTGTAAATAATGCAGTGTAAGTACACAATGATTTGGTGACTGGGTTTGAGTTAGTGTCACAGTAAATTTTTTCATGTACGCTTCTGCAATGATCAACTTCTGCTGAGGTAAGTGTGCAAATATGTGTATAAATTTAGAACATGACTTTTTAAAAAGATGATCATTTTTCTTCTTTGACCCACATTAAAGAAGAAAAAGCAAAAAAAATTAATGTGGTCTAACTATTTTCAGCCCTGTACTAATGACATAAAAACGATGTAATAATTAATTTCATATTAAAAAGGTAAAAGATAAATGAATAACATGTAATTACCAAATAAATACCCAAGAAAGCCTACCAATGATAACTTCTGCTATCAGTACTATCACTATTAGTCTAACATTTATTATGGGAAACACATTCAAGTGAATGAGGTGAAATAATTTAGCAATGCCTAGATTATATTTGGGTAACAGTATCATAGCTTGCTAATAATAATACTGCATTCTATTTGTATTTGGATACAAATAGTAAGGTAGCCTCAAGAGAAAACTGAAACCTGCGCTGAGGTAATGAAAACCAATGCTTGTACTGATGAAGGCTGTGCTGGCTTTTATTCTCATGTCAAAATTCAACTCATTCTAATAGATGTGATGTGAAGCTTTGATAAAATGTACATTCATTTGGAAGCAAACAAATAATATATTTCTGGTTTTCTTCAGCGTCTGGACATGCAAAGGATTCCTGCAGAGCTGCTGTAGTGTTTCTGGCTCTGTTGTGTCTTCTCCTCCTGGCTGGACTCATTTATATGGTTTTCTTATGTGAGTATTTCTTTGGTATGCTGATGATGCCCTAAGGAGATAACTCTGGTTGATTTTTTTCTTTATTTGTTTATGTGTCAAATGCAGATACCAAGAGCAACTCTGATTGGAAAATGGAAAAAACTCTGTTACAGAACAGTTACAACAATCTGACTGAAGAAAAAGACCAGTTTCAGAACAGTTACAACGATCTTTCTAAAATAAAGGACCAGCTAGAAAGTGAATATAACTCCCTTAGTGATCAAAGTAATAAGTTACGCTCCAGTTATGAAAGCCTTGAAAATCAAAGACTCCAGTTAGAGACAAAATACCAAAACCTCAGTGATCAAAGACGCCAGTTAGAGATAACATACGAAAACCTTTATAATGAGACCAGTTTCAATAATCTGGTTCAACAGATAGAGCAACTACAGACACGACTGGAGTCCATGGCCAAAGCCAAAAATGATAATCAGTGAAAGCTGGAAGATTACTATCTTTCATCTCCTCTCAACAACGAAAACACTCATTTGAACTGGGAAAAAAAACAGAAGTATAAGAAGAAACAATAATGGCATTCATATGTTCCAGTTATCTTTAAACTTATATCATTATACCAAATTATGTGCAGCAGCTTGCAAAACCTCGGTAATATCATAACCGCTAAATAACCTTTGTAATAACTGATGATTCGATTTGTTCATAAGAAGAAAGAGTTGTAATTAAAAGCTCCAGAAACAGCAAGTAAAATGGACTTTGTGATGAAGTCAAAGGGAGAGTTTTAGAAAATAAGCACAATACATCCATCCATCCATCCATCCATCTTCATCCGCTTTGTCCGGGGCCGGGTCGCGGGGGCAGCAGCGTAAGCAAAGAGGCCCAGACCTCCCTCTCCCCAGCCACCTCCTCCAGCTTATCCGGGGGAATACCAAGGCGTTCCCAGGCCAGCCGAGAGATATAATCTCTCCAGGGTGTCCTGGGTCCGCCCCGGGGCCTCCTCCCGGTGGGACATGCCTGGAACACCTCACCCAGGAGGCGCCCAGGGGGCATCCTTGTCAGATGCCCAAACCACCTCAGCTGGCTCCTTTCGATGTGGAGCAGCAGCTGCTCTACTCTGAGCCCCTCCCGGATGGCTGAACTTCTCACCCTATCTCTAAGGGAGAGGCCAGCCACCCTTCGGAGGAAGCTCATTTCTGCCGCTTGTATCCGCGATCTCGTTCTTTCGGTCACTACCCACAGCTCGTGGCCATAGGTGAGGGTAGGGATGTAGATCGACCGGTAAATTGAGAGCACAATACATAAAATTTAAATTTAAGATGTGACATTAAACGGTCTTTACTGATTACCGTCTACCATTCTGTAAATACACTGCTCCAAAAATTAAAGGAACACTTTTTAATCAGCATATAGCTTCAATTCAATTAAACTTCTGTGATATTGATCGGGTCAGTTAAGTTGCAAAGGGGTTGTTAATCAGTTTCAGCTGCTTTGGTGTTACTGAATTTAATAACAAGTGCACCAGAGTGGCAGCAAAGAGTCAACCTACTCAATTCAATTAATAATTATTGATATAGCTCCAAATCACAATAACATTCAAGGTGCTTTATATTGTAAAGTAAAGACCCTACAATAACACAGAAGGGTTTTACAGCTTGGGTCAAATGCAGAGAAAAACAAGTAATTTCCCCACGGGGATCAATAAAGTATACATTATTAGTATTATTACTATTGGTAGTAGAGGTCAATATTTCGAGCCTTAAGCAGCTGCACAGAAATCAACACATGCCTTTGCCAGAAGGTTTTCTGTGTCTCCCAGCAGTCTCAAGAGCATGGAGGATTTTCCAGGAGACACACAGTTACTCTTATGTGTTTTGAAAGTCCCCCTTTGGTTGGCATACACTTGTGCATCTAAATGCATAATAACCACTTTCCATGTGTTTGCATCTGCACTGTACATATAAGCATAGATTTTTAGTAGGGAGCATGATAATTTACAACATGCAACTCAGTACTGTTGCTATCAGTAGCTAGATTAGACTTTATGGGAATATCTGGATATTGAGTTGATATAGACTTCAGAGGGACTTTTCTTAACAAAGACTCACATTAATTAGTCTTTGTTTATATTCTTGTCTTATATTTTACCCCCCAAAAAACTTCATTGCAAAAAATTTGTGTACTAAATACTGAATAACAGAGTCTAAAAACACATTTTGTTTTGTTTTGGGGGGTTTTCTAAGCTTATAATGATGTGTTAGGCAAGAAAAGTATTGTCTATTATAATATTTGACTGAAAATAAAACCGCTTTGATGGAGCTTTACTTCAAATTGTAATTTAAATTGTAAATTTTTTTGTCCACGTTGACTTATGGTGTGCTGACAGTGTGTATGTTAGATTATTATTTCTTCAACAGGAAGGTCAGTGTTAAGACTTTTTAAGTTATCAGTTGTAAAAAATTAACATTAACAATTAACATCTTGTATCTTGTTGTTGTTACTTTTTCAATACCAGCTTTCCTGTTTTAATATAAATGTATCAGCCAAAGTTAGTTGTACTGCACTGTATGTGTGATGGTTCATGTGGAAATAAAATCAGCATTAAAAAAAAACAAACATTATCTGTATGGGTTAAAGTGGGCCAGAAGGATCCAGAATAGTATTCCAGCACCTTCACTTGAGTGAGTTATTAAATTTGACTGGAAAGTTTAACCATATGACTTTGAAATTATTGTACTTTTATTTTATTTATGTATTTTTTATTTTATTTTTTTTTTTTTTGCTGCTCCCTGGCGTTGCATCCAGTTAGGACAATTTGGAGATATTTACTAAGTATTAAAAATAATGACCTCCCAGCGCCAAAACATCCCTTTTTCCTTTTCATCCACTGTGATGCATTTATGGTGTACATACGGTACCTCAGCATGTAGCTAGCTCTGCTGAAGAGCATAAACAGAGTGGCAAATTATTTGAAAGACTGTTTTACAAACAGCTCAACAAATATGACCTAACACAGAAACAGTTTCTGTGTATAGCTGGTTAATGAGCAGCTGCTGTATTTATTTAGTAGTAGATCAGCAGGAAATCGCTGCATCCTGTGGTAGAACAGTGAACCAGACCCTCACCTACTGTGGGAGGGTTACTTGTCTTTGTTGCCTTTAAAATAATAAATGATTTGCCGTTAAACCACAACATCCACAACATGCTAATGCCGACGGAAGATGGTGTTAGATTAACATGATCTTTGATTCACTGAACTGCCAATATAAATCAGTCTGATAAAATGGGTCACCAAAGGTAATTAATTCCACTAACTTCCTCTTGTCAGTCAACTTTATGAAAAGTATTTTTAATTAGGTATGCAGCTCTTGAAGGACAACTGCCCAGCAGAGTAAGACTGACTAAAGATGTGGCTGTTGACCATATATACAGATATTTAGACCGTGAGACCATAACACCATCACAGAAACAGGAAAATGGATCTTCAAATACAATTTATGAAAATGTATATGAGACCAAAACTTTGTGAGTGGACCTGCTTTCTCAGGTAAGGAGTCTTTGTCAATTTGGTCATATTTGCCAAGAGAGAAAGCCTAAGAATATCATGATCAGGTACTGGCAAGACCCAAGAAGCAGACTTTTTGGTCAGTACTCAGTTAATTGAACTTTACTATCAAGTAGGGGCTAGTGAGTGTGGGGGGGTAACAGAGGAGGGTATAAACTAGAGTGGTCTTATTTGGCGGGGAAGCAGACTATGGGTGAGAAGCTAGGTTAGACAGCTGGAGTTTCTGTGGTTGCACAGGTGGTGCAAAAAGAGAGCAGATTTGTTGGAGATTTTACCGGCCTCAAGGCCAGTAGGCCTACTGAGCCGGCAGACCCAAGTTGAAGCTGGAGGTGCTCACAGTCTAGTGTTTGGATGGAGATTTTTTGTTTTGTTTTGTTTTAATTTCTGGAACTTGTGTTTCAGCTTAAATAAAGACTTGTTTTAATTTGATTCCCTTTTTTTGCATTTTGCATTTGGGTAATCTTGACTACTGCATTGGTATTTGAAATATAATAATTTTTTAAATGGTAAATGGTAAATGGCCTGTATTTATATAGCGCTTTACTAGTCCCTAAGGACCCCAAAGCGCTTTACACATCCAGTCATCCACCCATTCACACACACATTCACACACTTTTTAAAGACGAATAAAAAGTTTAATTACAAAAATATTTAATTTCATATTTTAAATGTATCGTCCTTCAGAGGAAAAAAGTAGGTAGTTATTCAAAGGCCTTATACTTTGGTCATTGGACTTTTATCCAGCCACTTCAAGGGGTCATCTCTGCCATGTAAAATGATCCAGTAAAAGATATAAAAATCTCCATCCAGATGATATATGTATGTTTATGATATATGTTTACATAAAGAAAAGTGCTAAAACCCCTTAAAATATCCTTAAATTACTAAATAGCAATGCCCCAATGTCATCATTTACTTCATAACTTTAGCATAATTAGTTTATCATACAAATTAGGTTTTCAAATCCAAATAGTTGCCAATTTTGTGACATACTGAACAATCAAAGAAGTGTTTCAGAAGAACACAACATCACATCATTTGATGGCTGTTGTTTATGTGCAAAATGTGAATTTGTAACATTTGCTGTCAAATAAATATAGTGGAGTAGATGTATTTTCTTCTGAGATCTGGTGAAATACATGACTTGAATTCATGTTTTAGCAACATTACAAACGTACGATTTGTTAATGTAACTCTTTCTTTAACAGTTCCTTTTGTAGGCTATTTGTTCTCTGTTAACTGTTGATCAGAACCAGGTTAGCTTCTTCACTCGCACAAGACTTTCTGCTTTCTGCCATTTTGTTCCCAGTAGAAAGGGGAAAACATCTAGATATGACTTCCCTCCAATGATAAGGAGGCTGCTGAGATGATGCTCCACTGCTCAGCTCTGTGAAAGTGACAAACAACCATTCACAGCCTACACAATAATGCGCTGAGATGTGCTTTAGAGAAGCTTTAGGTACAAAATGCAATTTGTTAGTGAAATTGACTGTACTACAAGGATACAGTTCTATAAATATAAACTTTCTATTCTATTTATCATATCTTTGACTTCAGAGACTTCTAGTGCAGGTGTAGGAAGACACAATAAGGTCTAATGTGCTGGAAAATAAGAAAAAAATGTGAAAATATTCAGTGTTCTAAACTGCATGAAAACATTGGTTTGTTAGGTCGTGTGGCGTGCAAAGGTTAGGACCCAAAAGCAGGACACAGATGGCAGACTTACTAACAAAAAACAAGCCATTTTATTGAGGTTAATGTAGAAATTCACGGCGTAAGGAAGTCCAAGAAGCAAATGAGAAACAAATCCAAAAGTCCGACAGCCATGAGGAGACAAATAGACAAGAAACTACTGTGAAATTTAACAAATAGGACCCAAAACCTTCATAAAGAAAAATAATTTAAAAAAATACAGCTCACTTTGGTAGAAATTATGGATGGTAAAACAGAAATTATAATGAAAACCATGAAGTAAAACCAGACATGAACAACTCAATTTAACAAGAATTTCTCTTTCGGAATAATACAGACATAAATATTTCAAAGAGTAATTAATAAAAATTATAAAAAGTAATTTTTAAAAACCCCAAACAGAAATCCAAACTGTAATACAATCACAATCATTAACTGCAAAAGTCAAACATGTGGGACAATTAGCTTAAAACAGATTATAGACTAATAATAATAATAATAATGATAATAATGATAATAATAAACTTTGTTGAAATAATACCAAAACCATTTTAGAGAGAAACTCAACTGTTTCATATGAGCCGCCATTTTTCTAATTATACGATGAGATGAAACCTAAGAGAGAAAAGATGAGCGTGAGATCAGAATACCACAATTTCTTCTGCAAGTACAGAAAAGAGGAAGAACTTTCTCACCATTCTGCCTCTTCTTCTCCTCCTCAAGACTCTTTATGATGTTAAGGAGCTCTTCATTTCTCTTTTCAAGCACGCTTCTGTCTCTGTTCAAAGCAATGATTCTTTCTTGTAGTTCGCTACAAGAATTTTGGTCAAAATTTCCTGGTTTTAACTGGTTGTTGCCACATAACTTTGTTGTGTGGGGTGAGTCATTCCCCTCGACTAAAACAAAGAAAGACAAGCACTGAACAAATGAAGGCAGTTTGTGGATATTTTTTCTTTCTTTTGAATTTCATAGATAAGGAATGATGCTCACATGTGAGGCGTAAAGCAAGATTGAGAGTGGCTTGTATGACACACAGCACACCAAAGCTGAGGAAAAGCAGCTGAAGGAGTCGTCTCTCTGAAAAATCGAAATCATTTTTAGTATGTTGTAATATGTGAAGTCTATTCTGTTAAAACATATGCCATTCACTGCATTCATATCTATCTATCTATCTATCTATCTATCTATCTATCTATCTATCTATCTATCTCTCTCTCTCTCTCTCTCTATATATATATATATATATATATATATATATATATATATATTTGTCATTACTGTCATTACCTTTATTATTGTCCATCCCGCATTTCCCATTGCATCTTTGCAGCTCATTTCTAGTCTCCATTTTCTCCATTACCTGCAACACTCTGAAGGCATCAACAGGAAAAAAGCTTCAGTGCTGTCTGATCATTGAACTGTTTGTCCCCTGTTGGTGTATTTCTTCAGCAATGACGGGTGAGGAAATATACTCATGCATTGTGGTTAACAGATTTGGAAATGGTAAAAATAGGGGAAGCAAACTGAAAGTCTAACGAATGATGAATCTAAGCCTTAAAGTATGTTGTCATGCTCAAGGGCACTTCAAATTGGGGAACAAAACTTTAACCCACCTGACGTATACATATCCTTTTCCACATAATGTCATATCTGCCATTAGGTAAATTTTTTTCACAATCACTGCTGACACTAAATTCTCTTCATCACGTCATCTTTGGCTGACAACTGTACATTGTTTGAATGACTGGGAAACGATAAATGGTTTTTCAACATATCTTACAAAAAACATGTTTAATATATGTGTCATGGTCCTGAGTCTGTGACCCAGCATTTGTGTTTGGACTTTTGGTTTATTTAATATTCTGAGGTTGAGATTCTGTTCCTTATGTTGGTTACTATAATTAACCCTCTGTTTAATATTTGTATTCTTAGGCCGCATTAGTTTTCCTATCTATTCTTTAGGTTCCCCCCCTGCTCCACGCCCCATGTGTAGTCATGTCTGGTTGTTTACATTTACAGTCCCTCGCTCTCTCTTTGGTTTGTAAGTCACATCTCAGTGCTTGTTCCCCTGTCTCATTAGTTATTGTCCAGCCATGTTCCTCAGGTGTTTCCTCTCTGCTCTGATTCACTCATGTCTTTATATTGTGTGCATTTTCTTGTGTTCGTTGTCATGATCTCCCTCATCCCCCGCAGCTGTGTATTTGACTCATTAGTGTTCATGTTGCACACTTGGATTAAAATGAATTGAAACCAGTGTGGCTTTGTGAGTTTGCCTTTACTGCATCTGCAAATATATACATGGACATAGCACAACGTTACACACGTTTGCAGTCTCACACAACTCTTATAGGCGCACTGCCTTATGGGTAGTGGCTGGGCTTATTTACTCCCGCTAGAGCTGCTCATTTTAGGGGATACTCCCTCTTGTGGTGTAACGGAGGAATAACTACGCTTCCTGCACTATGTCATTTTTGGAGACTGGGGCACACATTATTTTACCACAATCAAAGAAAATACAGATTTGAACAATCAGACCATTTAACTAACTATAATATTGTAACTAGAGATTATGGGGGGTATCCTGTTTTGTCCACAATGTCTTTCTTGTCCTTACACTCTCCCCTCAAAAAGTTAATGGCGTCCCGACATTCTACCAATATCAGTCCTTATGTGGCAACTATGCATTGCTTGTAGGAGGCTACATCCCTTCAGGAGTCAGAGTTCAGCATCACTGCTAGCCACAGTGAAACACATGACATGTATCTCCCCTTCATGTCATATGCCGCAGCAGGTGTTATTGTGCACGATAACAGTCCACTGCTTTTCCGTCCATATCACGGGTATCTGCATCTTTACTGAGTAAGGTGCTCTCACCTGGACATAACCTCGCTACATAACATAGGGTGCCATTCTCATAACAGGTCATTACACTAACTCTTCTTTATGTCTAACAAAAGAGAATTAACATTTCTATTCTTCTAATAAAGCATTAATAAAAACCTGAAAATGTAACTGTTATAACTGCTTTACTGCAATATGTAACATATGACTGTGTCTGAGGTACTTATTCAAGTGCTAATGTTGGCTTGTCCTAACTTGTGGTAAGTAAACATTAGCTTTTGTTTTCTCATTCTGAAAGGATACTTTTTCACACTGACAGGTGACTGGTCAGTGTCCTCTTGGTCACTGCACTCCATCTCAAGCTGGTGCGTCTGCTCTGTGTCTTTATTGTTCTCTTGTGCCTCTGTATCCTTGTCATGCTGGTCGCACTGGTGTTCTATATCGTTCACGCCCAGATTCTCTTCTTCGCAATCCTCCTGGTGTTCCATGTCATTGTCATCACAGAGATCCTCCCTACTGCCTGCTCCACTTTCTGCATTGAACTCTGATGCTTCTGCCCACCAGGACTGTCTACCACGTTCCCCTTGTTCTGTTGACAGTCCTCTGATTGCTCTCCATTCATCTGCATCCTCCGAACTGTCCTCTTGCTCATGCCGCTCATGTCTGTCCTTGTTGTTTTTCTGTTTTTGCTTTCCCAGTTCTGCATGTGAGTTGACTTTTTCGACTGGCAAGAAGTCACACGGCAGCAGGAGGTTCCTGTGGACGACTCTGACACGTCCCTTGCCATTTTCTGGCTTAATTTCATATACTGGGCTCTCCTTATGTTTCCTTTGTGTCACCTGAAACACCTGGTCCTCCCAGAAGGATCTCAGTTTCCCTGGTCCTCCCTTCTCACCAAAATTCCGGACCAGTACTCTGCACCCTGGGTACAGCTCTGCGCCATGTGTTTTTCTGTCATAGAGCACTTTCCCCCCGCCGACTCTCCTTACAGGCTGTCACTGAGGCCAGTTTGTAAGCGTCCTGCATGCGAATCTTCCACTTCTCAGCATAGTCTTGATGAGAAGGGCTTTGGTCATTAGCTGTGAGAGCAAAAATCATATCAATGGGGAGTCTGGGGTTTCTCCCAAACAAGAGGAAATAAGGTGCATATCCAGTAGCCTCACTGCGCGTACAGTTGTACGCATGGACCACCTTTGTCAGGGATGCCTTCCAGTCTGCTTTTGCTCCCTCTGGAAGGTTCCGAAGCATGGCCAGCAGTGTCTTATTGAACCTTTCTACCTGACCATTTCCCTGGGGGTGGTATGGTGTGGTTCTGGATCCCTTGACTCCACTGTATCCCTCCAGCTTGGCAAAGAGTTTGTTTTCGAACTCTCTTCCCTGGTCATGATGGAGCCGTGTGGGAAAACCAAACTTCAACACAAAGTCTCCAAATATTTTTTCTGCCGCTGTTTTGGCACTTTTATCTCTGCAGGGATAAGCCTGAGCAAATCGTGTAAAGTGGTCCATGGCCACGAGGATATACTCATACCCTCCCTTACATTTCTCCAAATGTAGAAAATCAATGGAGACCAGCTCAAACGGGTACGTTGTAGTGATATTGATCAGTGGGGCTCTGGTGGGCTTGTGGGGACGCTTGTTTTTTAGACAGCTACACACCTGTGTTATGTAGTGCTCCACGTCCTTCTGCATGTGAGGCCAGTAAAAGCGATCCCAAATGAGGGCCAAAACTCTCTCCACCCCCAAGTGACCCATGTCTTCATGTAGTTCTTTATAAATGAGCGAATGGAATTTCTTAGGCAGGAGTAGCTGTGTTCGGCTAAGTGTTTTCCTGTACAGTAAACCATCCTTATCAAGGTGCAGTTTCTGTTTTTTCCCTTGCCAGGGCAGCGATCTCCTTGTTGCCTGCCTGTTTTCTGCCTTTTTGCCACCGATTAGAGATGACATACTTCAGGACTTCCCCGATCACAGGATCCTCTTTTTGTGCATCTCTTAAGTTTGCCTTAGGGATTTCCAGACCTGACATCCCTACCTCCTCACTTTGCTCTGCTACCACAGTTGAGATGTTTAACGGGCAGAGCCAGGGTTCACTTCCCTGCAGCTGAACAGCCAGAGCCTGAGTCACGCTGTTTAGGACCTCAGGTGTCACTGCTTCTGTACACGTTTGTATGTAGTGTTCCATATCCAAGGGCATTCGTGAGAGACCATCTGCATCCCTGTTAGCTCTACCAGGTCGATACTTGATGGAGAACTGGAAGTCAGCGAGTTCAGCCACCCATCTGTGTGTGGTTGCATTCAGTTTTGCCGTTGTCAGCACATATGTGAGGGGGTTATTGTCAGTGTAGACAATGAAGGGTGGTGAATAGTACAGATAATCTCTAAACCTCTCACATATGGCCCACTTCAGGGCAAGAAATTCCAGCTTCCCTGAATGGAGGTGGTAGTTCTTCTCTGGGGCAGTAAGGGTCCTAGACCCATATGCAATAACCACTAGCTTCCCATTTTGTCTTTGGTAAAGCACAGCTCCAAGTCCCTCCTGTGATGCATCACAGTGTAAGATAAATGGTTGCTCGAAGTCAGGATAACCTAAAACGGGGGTCTGAATGAGGAAGTTGACGAGCTGACAGACCACCTGATGATGCTCAGCTGACCATGCCACTGGGTGAGAGGATGGTAGCTGACCCCCTTGATTCTTTGTCTTTTTGTTGTGTTTTGACTTCCTGTCTCTCCCTTCCCCTGGCTTTTCTGAAGAGAGCAGGTCATAGAGTGGCTTTGCAATGCGCGAAAAGTTAGGAATATAGTTGCGATAGTATGACATGAATCCCAACAGCTTCCTCACTTCCCCAATGGTGGTGGGGTTCCTTTGTTTTAAGGCTTGGACAGGCGCAATGTCAGCGGGGTCCATGGTGTGACCATCTTGAGTTACCAACCTCCCCAGGAATCTCACCTGATTTTTGAACAGTTCACATTTCCTGGGTGTTAATTTCACTCCATGGCTCTGATAACACTGCAGGACCTGCTTTAGATCATTTAAGTGGTCCTCAAATGTTTTTGAATGAACAAGGTTGTCATCCAAGTAAGGCAGACATGTGTCGTCCCGCATTCTTCCATCGACCTCTGAAACTCTGCCGGTGCAGACGACAGCCCAAAAGGGATTCTTACCCATTCATACAATCCCCAGGGTGTGATGAATGCAGTGAGAGGGCGACTTGACTCTTCCAGGAAGCCCTGGTGATAAGCCTTCCCTTGGTCTAAGACTGAGAACCAGGAGCTTCCTTTCAATGTGTTGAGCATATCCTGTATGCGTGGTATGGGATGGCGGTCAGGGATTGACTTCATATTTAGCTCCCTATAGTCACAGCACAAGCGGAGGCTGCCATCTTTTTTTCGCACACATACGATGGGGCTGGAGTAGGAGGATTTTGATTTCTTTATCCACCCTCTATTCAGCAAGTCTTCCAGATATTCTTTTACTTCTTTATGAAGTGGCTTAGGCACTGATGTATATGTTCGGCGAACAGGTGTGGGGTCGCTGAGGCGGATCTTAAGCTGCAGTGAGGGGATATTGCCAACATCCTGTTCATCACGAGCAAAGGCATTACTCTCCTCCCTTAATAGCTGCCTGATCTTCAGCTGCTGTGCCGGAGAGAGATGGTCGAGGGGAACTGGGGGGTCCCAAACACCTTCACTGTTGCTTCTTGTTCTGTTTTCCTGTTCCCCAATTTGGCTAGCTGGAGGTGCAGCTGTTGCTTGTACAGTAGGTCTTGTTGTTCCCAACTGTTCTATTTCCACTGCCACTGTGTTAGCTGGGTAAATAGTTCGGACCCTCTGAGTTTGTCCCAAAACAGTTCTCAGAGGCAGTATGATCTCATAAGCTTTGGTATTAGTGACTGGGAGGCTAATACGGGACCAGCTGCCTTGCTGTAAATGGGCAACGCACTCTTGCACCTCCAATCCCTCTGGCATCTGAGGGTAGGGGCTGGGCTCGAACAGGACATCCTGACCTGCTGGGAGTGGGCCTGCTCTCACACTACACTTGACCACTCTTATCTGACCAGGTGGGATACTCATTAATTCTCTCCCAATTTTCACTCTGCCGTCACCTAGCCTATCATCTCCACTCTTCATCACCTTTATAAAGACCTCAGCTTTCTTACAGTCAATGGAGAATGCTGTGCTAACAGCTTCTGTTACAGCACGAGGTGGCTCTATTCCCCTCTCTAGCATGTATTCAATCACGTTGAAGCCAATTATTGGCTCCTCCGCCACCCCATCTTCCTGAGCTACTACTAGTACTGGCACAAGAAGCTCTAACTGCGCAGCCTCTTCTGTGGGCAACCTGAATTTGATTTCAACCCACCCGGAAAATGGGATTGGTGTCTGCTTTACTGCCCTCCCATCTAATATACCAGGCCCAATGATTTCAGTTAAACTCCTAACTTTGAGGTGTGGGATGTTCTGTTGTCTCCATTTTTCATTTATGAGACAAACCTGTGATCCTGTGTCCCACAACGCTGTGGTTTTTACTCCCTCAAGCAGGCAGGTGATCATGTGCTTCCTCCCAATAAGATTGAGGAGCTGGGCTCTTCGCTTTGGGGAGAGGAGGCTGACGGAGACCGCTTCATCCCTCTTATCTTGTGTGGCGGCTGCTACTTTTGTCTCCAAATGTTTTATACTGTCCGTCAAGAGTTTGTGAACATCTTGTTGTTGCTCACCTTGGTTTAGTAGCTGAAAAGAGGGTGACGGGCGTGGGTTCACCGTGTTAGCTGACATACCAATCTGCTCTGCCCTGTCTGGAAGTTTTCTCCGGGTGCGGCATCCCCTTGACAAATGCCCACTTTGTCCACATTTGAAGCAGTGGTCGCAGTTTTCTCCTCTATTGCTGTCCTGACAATCCCTGCAGCCACGTTTGAGACTTGGGCGGTGTGAGGGAGAAGGTCGGTGCGACTCACGAATAACTCCTTTTATTTCAGCTATTTCCCCTTTTAGTTGATCGATGATATCAAACAGCTCAGTTTCCTTGAGTGGTACTGTTGCTGGTGCTTTAGCAGCTTTACCTTTTGTCGAGGTGGAGAATGGCTGGTCTTGCCCACCCACTGCACCAACCGCTGCCTCCTGCACTGACTGTGCCTCTGCTTTTATCTCTCTTACTTTCATTTCTTGGGTGGTCTTTCTGAATTTTTGTTGCCTCTCCCACTCAAGGCTGGCCGCTTCATTTGTCTTTGCAATCAGCACATCGTCAGTGACTGCTGGATCATCCAGGTAGGGTTTGATCTGGTATTTCACATTGTCGCTAATCAGACCTGTGCCAACGGCTCGCAGAAACTTTTTCTGAATCAGTTCGACACTGTATTGTTCATCTGTCCCTGGCTCCCTTGATGATGCTAGGAGTCTTTCTTTCAGCTCGATTGCCCTAAATAGAAAGTTCTGTGGGGACTCATTACTTCCTTGAGTGATATTTATCAGACGATGATAGAGGTCAGTAGAGCTATCCTCCTTGTAGTGTCCCCTCAGTATGGTACGAAGCTGCATGAGGGTGAGGTCTGTTTTAATCTCCAACATATCACGGAGACTTAGGCCTGGGCTTATGGCCCTAACAACAGCTTCAATAATTTCAGCTTCGCTGTGATTCTTTTTAAGTCCCATTTCGATTTGATGAATCAGGTTGGAGTATGACAGTTTGTCTTTCTGACCCCGTTCCCCAATTTGGCCACTGATTCTAAATTCCCTGCGTATAGTCACTTCAGGGGGCTGTGTTGCTGGTGAAGCAGGTAACGGTGATGGACGAGTAGGTAGCTGTGCAGCCAGACCCTGACTAGTTTCTTGGGAGGCCATTCTGTCTGTCAGTCTTGCCATTTCTTCCTCTAACCTTTTTGTTAGACTCAGCTAACTCAGCTTGTCCCTGCACCCGTACCAGTTCCTCGGGTGCAGGGAAAGCTAGTGTTCATCCATCAAATGCTCCTGTGACTACTTCCAGCCGAGGCCCAGTCAACCTCAGCACCCGTACCAGTTCCTCAGACGGGGGTCACTGGCCTCCAGCAGGTTTCTACACCCATACCAGCTCCTAGGATGAGGCCAGCCGAGGTCCAGTCCACTCCTGTACCCGTACCTGTTCTTGGGTGGGAGAGGTCTGTGTTCCTAGGGTGACAGTGTTCCTTTCCCTGTTCCTAGGATGACGGTGGCAGGACCCAGACTGTCCCTGCACCCATACCTGTTCCTCAGGTGGGGAAGGTAGACTTCAGTTCTGTGTTCTGTGGTGCCTACGTTTTCAACTTATTTACTCGCGTAAAACTGAAAAACTACAGGCTCTGAAATGTACTCAAAGCAAGAAAGGAAAAAATAACTCTTTGTAAGAAGCTTTGTGCAAAGCTAAACAAACCCTTGTGCTATATTAATCTAATCTAAAAAAAAAAAAAAGAGTATTAATAAATTAAAATACAACCTTTACATCAGTTTTAATTTGAATTCCAATTCAATCAGCTTGAATCAATTAAGTAGAAAATGAGCAAAAGAAGGAAAATTAAAAAATAGCTATATTTTCTGTTGGGTGAGTTTGACTGGCACTACTGTTTATGGTGTCATTATACTAAACAGTATGAAGGTGAATTAATCTTAGCATTATTTTAACTTCTGTAGTTTCACTTCAAATTCATCTCTGCTATACTTAATGTAACCTAACTCTGACCATGAGCACACCATCCACTGTGCACCACTCAAACACAATGCTTTATTTTAAATTCATCATATTAATGCAAGCTAACTAGATTATCCTGAACTATGGTGCATTTTCATGAAACCTTTAAATGACACATTAGCCTACCTCAGTTGGTTTCGCAGCAGCTTTATGAGCACTTAGATGTAAGATTTAAATTTCCAGTTTATTTCATTTCATTTAATTTATTTATTTATTTCACACATGGTTCAACAGTGTTTCATTTCCCACATACAGATCCTCCTTCCCATTAATATAACACTGCACCCATGGGTGAAAAGGAGCAGGAAGAAGAATAAATTCTTGTTAGCACCTGCCCCCTATGTGCAATCCAATTATTCTTACAAGAGGACGCCAGTAACCCCCAAAAATCCCTCTAACGTGTATCTTTATGTAACAATGCAAAACTAAACAACAAATCTGTATAATCAGCAATATACAGCACTAAATGGCAATGAAAATTGTTCCTTCCACATTTAGCCCAAATTACTTTCATGTTCTTCATATTGATTTATCCTTTTAAGTATATAACACATTTTAAAACGGTGCATGTTTGTACAGCTCTTGAGATTATCTTGAAGAGAATTCCATATCCTTATACCCTTAACTGTAGGACACATTTGTCTTTGTGTGGTCCTAGCAAACTGATGCTTAAAGTCAAACTTCCTTCTACTGTCCCCACTTCCTGAACACAATACAAACGCATACCACATAGCAGAGGTTAAATCTAATCTCTCCCTCCTCTCCTACACTGTCTTTGTCTTTCTCCATCACTGAGTGAAGTTAACTTTTATTTCTCTCCCTGTGAAATACAGCAGCTGTACTTTTAGCAAGCAACACACTGTGTAACAAACTGTAAACAGAAACTGTGTTCACCAATGTTTGTTGATCGGATAGAAATGTTGCATTTGAAATTACTTGCTTTTCTCGCTCCTCTTCTGTAGTGCTAGATAGTTGATGAAGTACGCAACTATAACTTACAGACATCTGCACTCGTTCCAGTCTACTTTGACTCTGACTATGGTAAATGGGTTTGGCTCCTCCTTCTCTTTTATGCTACATACCAGACTGTTTTGAAAATGTAGGCAGTAAAAAGTTCTCATATTTCTTTAACAATGTAGGGAATAAAAGTAAAAAGTTGAATAGAATACTAAAAATTCTACTTAAGTACAGTATTAAAAGTATTTGTACTTCATTACTTCCCTCCTTTGCTGCAAATAAACCCCATAATTCAGAAATTATTGGTAATGCTTGGGAAAATAATTACTGGAAATCTTAATTAAAATGTTCAGGCACCTCTGATGGAGAGTTGCACTTCAAACTAATTTTTTATTTAAGCTTGTTAAGAAATATATATATTAAGAATAAACTCTGAAGAATAAACTGAAGAGCCGAACATTTAGAATGACAAATTAACTGATGACAAAACTTACAAAACCTAACATAACGCTCTGGAGGTTTCTTACACTATGAATGTGTTATGATTCATTGATTTTTTTTAAATTTGCATTCTGTAACAGCATACCAATTTTGTGCTTTTGGTGAAGTGAAGTATTAACCAGTTTGTAGCGCCGCTTGCTGTGTGGATAACAGTGTCTAGAGTAACTTTTAAGGTTAAAATTTATAATGAACCAAATAAAGGTCTCCATTATAAAAATTCAGGCAAATTATAAGATGCAAATAGATATACAGAAATATCTTTGTTTCTTCTGTTCACATAACTGTTTTAAAATAAATGTATTTATAATCAAACTAACCAGACAGGCAGTAACACAGCCTTAAGAGACAAACATGAAAAAACAAATATTTTTCTTTTGAGTAAGTACAACAGATAAAGAAATAATGTTCTGATAATAGAATGTGTGACAGAAGTAAAGGGCGTGGATGGTAAAGTGTCATTTTGATAAAGTGTGAATGTGTGTGTGAATGGGTGGATGACTGGTTGTGTAAAGCGCTTTGGGGTCCTTAGGGACTAGAAAAGCGCTATACAAATACAGCCCATTTACCATTTACCAAAGTACTGATTTAAAAAAAAAAAACAATAAAAATGAAAAAACAAAAAGACAGGAAATCTGCTGCTTGCTAGACACTTTTATATGCGTCTCTTCCTTCCTGTCCAAATGAGGTTAAAAGTGTGATGACATTTCTTGAAAAAAAAAAAAAAGACAAATGAGGAAGAAAGTATTTTCCTGTGTAAGCAACTTGAAAAACAATGCACAGTGACTAACGGTTGTGCAAGGGTCACATCAATTTCTGTTAAACATGAAAGGCCATAGAGATGAATCTGGTATGGTTCTGGATATTAGAAACCTCAGCTCTCCAGCCAGGAGTGTTGGCTTGAACCGGTTCACTGATGAAAGCGTTGAAGCTACTGCATCTGTGTCAGGTAAGACACAAATGAAATTTTAGTGGGGTTTTTTTACACTTTTTAGTGTGTGTAATGAATGTGTGTGTGTGTGTGTGTGTGTGTGTGTGTGTGTGTGTGTGTGTGTGTGTGTGTGTGTGTGTGTGTGTGTGGTCCTTTACAGGAGGAAAGCTGCATAAATGGATTGCTGGGAGCTTTTGTCTCTTATGTATCCTACAGGCTGCTCTCAATGTTTCCCTGCGTCTGGCTCTGCGTAAGATGGCTTTAATTATAACTTAAATACTCATGTTAATAAATGTTGTTATTGTGGAAACAGACAACAGAATGGTCTATCACCACTGTTGCCATCTTATGTATAAATGATGCATGATGTCCCTAAGCTAGTTTATTGTTACGGTTATTTAAAAGAATAGTTTTAAAGAAAAATGTTGTGTTGGGTGGTCATAATCTGATATTTTGCTAATCTCTACACTAGGTACTGATGTTACCTGTGAAAATCGAACTAATGTAGAAGACAGTTTGAAGAAGATCAACTTTGGTAAACATCATGGGGATAAAAGCCCTCTAATAGTCACAAATAAATGCTTATTAAATATTGTGCACACATAATTTGTCAGGTTTTATAAATGCCACATAATAATTAAATAAAGCTGCCAGAAATATGGATAAAAATTTACAGTGTGCAAATAAGCACGAACTATATACACTACCAATCAAAAGTTTGGACACACCTTCTCATTTAATGGTTTGTCTTTATTTTTACTACTTTCTACATTGTCGTCGTCATCATCATCATCATCATCATCATCATCGTCATAATAGTTTATGTATATATCACCTTAAAAACGCGCAAGCCTTACCAAAGTGCTGAATAACAGAAATATAAGAGATACAATAAGAATAATAAATACGATAAAATAATAAACATTGTAAAAACAATAAAATATAAGTAAATACAAGTCAGAGTCAAAAGCCAGTGAATAAAAATGCGTTTTTAATCTGAATTTAAAAACCAGCACTGATGTTGATTGACTAATGTGAAGAGGAAGATTAGATTGTAGATACATACTGAAGATATCAAATATATGAAGCAAGATATATGGAAGAATGTAGGCAAGAAAAAAAATGATAAAGAACTTGATGTAAGTTTTAGATTGCTGAAAGAAGCCACCCTTTGCTTTGTTGACAGTGCTGCTAACCCTTGGCCTTCTCTTACTTAGCTTTATGATCACCTGAAATAGTTTTCACTTCACAGGTGTGCCTTGTTTGGGTTCATTTGTGGAATTTCTTACCTTCTTAATGGAGTTGCGACCATCAGTTATCTTGTGCAGAAGTCAGTTTGGTACACAACTGACAGCCTATTAGAATTCATGCTATAGCAAGAACAAATCAGCTAAGTAAAGAGAATCGACAGTCCATCATTACTTTAAGAACTGAAAATAAGTCAGTTATTAATTTGTTAAAACTTTGAATGTGTCCCCAAGTGCAGTCACAATACCATACCATACACTTTGCGTTTAGTTGGACCAGCATTTATTTTTCAACAGGACAATGACCCCAAGCACACCTCCAGGCTGTGTAAGGGCTATTTGACCAAGAAGGAGAGTGATGGAGTGCTGCCCCAGATGGCCTGGCCTCCACAGTCACCTGATTTGAACCCAGTCGAAGAGATGGACCGCAGAGTGAAGGCAAAGGGGCCAACAAGTGCTCAGCATCTTTGGTAACTCTGTTGGAAAACCATTTCAGGTGACTACCACATGAAGCTCATCGAGAGAATGCCAAGAGTGTGCAAGTTATCAAAGCAAAGGGTGGCTATTTTGAAAAATCAAAAATATATAACACATTTTGAGTTATTTAACCCTTTTTGTTTACTACATAATTCCATATGTGTTCATTCATAATTTTGATGCCTTCAGTGAGACTACAATGTAAATATTCATGAAAATAAAGAAAAACCATTAAATGAGAAGATGTGCCCAAACTTTTACCTGGTAGTGTATACTTTCATACATTTATGCAATACATTCAGTTTAAAATTATATGTTTTTATCATGCTCTGCTTATGTTTCAAGTGTTGGTAAGCTCTCTAAAAATATCAGCTTTGCAGGATTCTATGAATAAGGAGCGAGAAGAGCAGAAGAGGCAACTCGATTATATTGGTGAATACACGTGTTTCCATTAGTTATCAGAAAACTGGATGCATGTAACAGCTCGTCTCTCTTATCTTATGGCAGCTTCACAGCTGAATTTCCTGACAAAAGAGAGAGAGGAGTTGAAGAGGAAGCTAGGGGACTTTGGTAAGTGTGAGCATGAAACTCATACTCATACTCATAACATGATCATATCGTTTTCTTGCTGCCAGGATTGCACAACCAGTTATTGGGTATAGGTGAAAATGCTCTTTATGATTTCCTTACTGTACTGCCTTATGCAGAATTTTCTGTTCTCGTTTTAGTCATTGCTGACATCGCTGTTGGGTTTTGTTTAGTTTCTGTTCTTCTAAGTCACGTCTGTTTTTGTATTTAATCTTTCTATGTTCCGTGGTCTCCCTCCTATCTTCCCTCTGTGTCAGGTTCATTTTATTTTCCCAGCTCTGTTGTTTCTACGTGTTGTGTTGTGTTTACTTCCCCATCTCATTATATCAGTTGTGCCACCTATCCCCTCGTTATCAGGAAGATATATTGTGTCTGTCTCCCTCTGTCTATTGTGGCACCATCCCTCAGCTCTCACATCTGTGTGTACACTAGCTCTTTACCTCCCTCCTCCAGGTATCTTCTAGTGCTTTTGATCTTGTGTAGTTTGGGCTTTCATCAATAAATGTTCATTTTAAGTTTACTCCTTCCTTCTGTGTCTCTGCATTTTGGTTCCACAAATAACCAGCTCAAACAACAACACATGACAGGGGATATACCCATTCACAGCACTATACACTATATACACAATACCAAACAAACACATTCAAATGAAAACTATGTTGTATCTTTTAACATTTGACACTTATTTCACAGGTGTTATTTAGGTTTGTACAATACTGTAACTACAGTTCATTCTTTCTTCTCATGAAAGCTCACTATGCGCAACAAGGTTGGCTGTATTTCAACGGCAGTTTCTATTATATTTCTTCAATCACGAAAACTTGGCAAGACAGTAGAGATGACTGTTTGCAGAGAGGCGCAGTCTTGGCAATCATCAGCAACACAGAAGAACAGGTATGTTCATTTATGATATAATTAGATAACAGAGTGAAACATTTAAGTAAAACAAAAATGTGTGTGACATCATTTCAATGGTTGATTGCTGCATGTTTATGTTTATGTGTAAGGAATTCATAAGGCTGCAGCAGAAGGTAATGTGGATTGGACTGACTGACAGAGAGACAGAAGGAGTTTGGAAATGGGTGGATGAGACTCCATTGACGGCAAGGTTTCCACTTTAAAAATTAATCAAATTAAATAATTCCTCTATTTACATGTTTAGATTGTAAATATCATGAAATTGTTGATTTTAAGTTGTTTCTAATTTGCATGTGTTTGTGTTGCGATTTTGTCCTCTTTATCTTTCAGCTTCTGGTACTCTGGGGAACCCAACAATTTTAAACGCAGAAATGAAGATTGTGTAGTAATAAATCACTACTATGATTATGAAAACAACTGGAATGATGCTGCATGTGAAAACCTAAACTTTTGGCTCTGTGAAAAAGACATGTGAAACATGTGGGTTACAGTTTTGCTTTGTTCCTGCTAAATAGTTTTAATAAAATATCCTGCATTAAAAAAGTCTAAAATGTGAATGTTCCCCTTTAAGCCCTTTGTAAAACAGTAAAAGTAAAGATCTGTGTATTGTTATATCTCACTCAAGTGTTCATACAGGTTAATCAGGATTTAACAATTAACAGATCTTTGGGGCCTACTTTCCAGGCCACTAAATCTTAACCCAGTTAAATACCAAGTGCACAGATTATAGAGAAGAACTGCTGATAGCAGGTGTGTGATTTGTTTTTGACTGCAAGGCCACCCTGGCAAGTACATATTCAGTGGACGCAGGATTGACATACAGGGGACCCTGGTCCCCCAACTAAAATACTATGAAGTATGTTTATATAGTGTAGCCATGTCAAAAACTGTTTTTACAAATGAACTCATTCTCGCAGCTGGAAATACTCTGATTTAAGCCTTGCAGAAGCCAGAAAACATAAACTCACTGTAAATTAATTTGACAATTTTCTGCCATATTCTTATGTGGTGCAACTCGGACATTACATGGTTTTTATTAAAAGTTTAAACTTGGGAATATATTTTCCTCAATGTGGCCTCTAAGATAAAATGACTTTGAAACCTCTTGCATAGAGGAACCAGGGACCATAACAAAAACTGGCTCAACTAACAAACCATAACTTAAGATAGAACTACAGCAAAGCAGGAAGCTGTGTGCTTAAAACTGCAGATGCTGTCAAAAATGAAAGAAAGAAAGATAAGGAGGTTCGCTATATCCAACAAGGATGGATATACTTCAAACACAGTTTATATTACGTTTCATCTACTGAAAACACCTGGAATGACAGCAGAGAGGACTGTCTGCAGAGAGGGGCAGACCTGGTGATTATCATCAGCAGAGAGGAACAGGTACAGTATATAGGAGCAAAATCTGTTTCTGAGACACAAAGACAAAAGTGTCTCAGTATTTCTATATAAGAGAAAAGTCCTGGAATGATGTACCATGTGACAGTAAAAAAGTCTGGATTTGTGAAAAAAATGTAGAGATAATTTAACCCACCAGAAAAGATGTAAGATGTAAAATCATGACAAATATATGTAGTCATATAATATCACCATTCATTTCAGGTAGTCAGCTGATTTTAAGTGAAAGCAGAGAGGCAGAAGAAAAGACAACCAACATAATACTTTGTTTATAAAGTTGGTGTGCAGGCTGTTTTCTGTATATTATATGATCTTATATAAAGCTTCTCCAGCTTTTCTCAACATATTCCAGAAAAAACCTGAGTGCCATAAACATGTGGACTGATCTGTGTGAGGCAGGAGGGAGGTAGTGATGTGGCATTTCAAACCATATAGTTTTATCCTTCCGCACTGAGTAGTAAAATCTCCATCTTACTTACTTTTTTTTTTTTTTTTAATTTAAGACAACTCAAATGACCAGAGCTGATCAGCTTTTTGAATGAAAAGTACTAGTAACTTACTTAAACTGAGTTCTAAAAACAAGTTGATAAAAACTCAGTCGACTTAATATTTTTAGTTAAACACAATATTAGATTTTACAGTGTGAAAAGAATTTAGATAATGTTCAAATTTTCATTTAAAAATATATATCTTTACCTAAATGTGAATGGATTTTGCCACAATTAAACAAATATGTAGGACTACTTTCTTCCATTTGCCTAATATCGCTAAAATTAGAAACATCTGGTCTCAAAGTGACACTGAAAAATTCTATAGAGTCTAGTGTCCTACTTTAGATTTTTGCATTTTCTTTTTAGTGTTCTGACTATTTAGTAGGTTCTCGCCCCTGTGTCCCCTCCTTGTATCTGTGAGTTCCCTTGACTAGTTTCTCCTCCTTGTGTTTTATTTCCATGTTTTCCCCAGCCTGTTATGTCTGTGCTCTCCTCGTGTTCTCTCTCCCCCTCTGCGTACTTCCTGTTTTACTTTGATAGTCTCCCATCAGTGTACGTCCTGTCGTGTTTTCTCCTGCCCTGTCTTGATAAGATTATCAGTGTCACCTGTGTTCCCCGTTTGCTCCCACATCCCTTGTTATCCTTCTGTGTATTTATGTCTGCGTCTCCCTCAGTTCTGTCGCGTCCTCCCTCATAGCTGTGTGTGATTCTCCCCGTGTCTCCTAGTGCATATTATAATTAGTTTTTCCCAGTTTAATTTTGTATTGTTTATATTGCCTGTTTCCCAGCAATAAAGGTGTGCTTTTTAGTGATGGGCAGATGAAACTTCATGAAGCACTGAAGCTTTTCATCCAATTGGTTCACCCCAGCGCAAAGCTTCTTGAAGCTTCATTTGCTCTAGTAGGACATCTATTGGACGTAAAAATATTAGTTGGCATGAATTTGAAGAGTGTGGCCTTTTTGCACACAGCCTGTAAATGTCAACAACAAAAGGAGTGTGTAAAACATCTATATTGTAGTGATGGCAGTATACTGTGTATATTTATACTGCCAGTATGGAAAATGATCATTTGGAAATGCTTAAAATGGAAATGATCATTTACTGTGAGGTGAGGTGTGGTTGGGGTGTGGACAGTGGTTGTGCTTTTGTAACCTTGAGGTATGGACAGCTACACACTGAGGCTTTGAGCCTCAGTCCTGCCTGTTCACATTTTATTCTGTAAAAACTAAATTTTCACTGCTTTTATGACCTTTTTAGTGGGGAGAACATAGCTAGGATTTAATGATTTAACAAATATTTTAAATCCTTTGTCCACCACAATGCTAAATGGCTGGGAGTCCTCAATCACCATGCTAACCAGGTCTTCATCTATTTGAGATTGTTCTCCTGAGGAAAGACAATAAAGACAAAGCACAGATATAAATATCACACACGTAACTTATTACAGTTGTATAATATTGTTATATCATTTAGTAACATTACTGCATGCTATATTATCATGGCATTTGATGGCTCACCTGGTCTTGCTCCACAATCGGTGTTCCCCTTATTCTCATGCAAAGCTCTGTAGTGCCTAAGCATGGATGAGGTGTTGTTGTTATATCCCAGCTCCCTGGCACATAGCAAACACTTCACCTTGTACAAAAGTAACGACAGCTTAACATTAATTGTATTGCACCATCAGTATTATGAAAATACATCTTCTGTAGAAATTTACATACCTTGTTGGGAGGAATAAGATCAAAATGTTCCCACACAGGGGAGGACATCCTCCTCTTCTTAGCTGGCTCCATTCTCTCCTGACTTTCTCTCCTCACTCTCATAAACCTCCAAACTGTCTCCAAACTGTCTCCAAACTCTCACTAACCGCAACTCTCCATCAAACACCCACATTTTTGAATGAAGTCTGAGGGGTTTATATCGCTGTCATATCTCGCGGCAAAGTTCGAACCACTTCATGAACCAGTCACGTGGTACAGCCGGGCAGCGAGGCTTCGGACGTCATCATTTTCAGCTCCTCCCATAAATGAAGCAAGCCTCGATACGCGCATCGCGGAAACGCCCCCTCCATTACTCGACACAAGCTTCGAAGCCTCGATACAGAACGTCACATCACTAGTGCTTTTGAGTTTAAGTTCCGTTCCCGTGAGTTTGTGTTTGGTTCCAATTCCTGCTTGCCACACAGCCATAACGTGACAGTGGACACATTCAGCTAAAGCTAACACCACACCGGCTGCCTTTACCCAGTATTTTCCTCGCCAATGTCCGTTCTCTGGCAAACAAAATGGATGAGATACGGCTCTCCATCACTAACAACAGACGGATTATGGACTCAAATGTCATGTTTTTCACCGAAACATGGTTGAACAACAGCTGCCCGGACAATGCTATCGAGTTAGCAGGACGCCACACACACCGAGCCGACAGGCTAGCAGATGACTCCGGCAAGACCAGAGGTGGAGGTTTGTGCATTTATATTAACAATGCTTGGTGCATGAACTCCACTACTACTGAGAGTCACTGCTCACCTAATGCGGAGTTTTTAATGGTCAAATGCAGACCTTATTACCTCCCCAGAGAACTCACTTCGATCATACTCACTGCCGTGTATATACCCCCCGACGCTAATGCTAGGTTGGCCATGAAAGAACTTTCTGCAGCCATTAACAAACACCAGAATAAACACCCCGAGGCTGCTTTTATTGTTGCTGGCGACTTCAACCACACCAACTTAAAGACAGTCATCCCCAGATTCCACCAACATGTCTCCTGCCACACCAGAGGAGACAAGACTTTAGACCATGTGTATTCCAACCTGGCTGGAGCCTACAAAGCCACATCCCTCCCCCACATTGGACAATCGGACCATCTCTCCCTGTTCCTCACACCTCGGTATTCACCACTCATCCAACGTGTGAAACCTGCTGTGAGGACAATTAAAGTGTGGCCAGAGGGGACAGACGCAGTGCTCCAGGACAGATTTAAAAACACAGACTGGAATATGTTCACCCACACAGACCTGGACCAGTACGCCTCATCTGTACTGGATTACATCTCCGAAACCACAGACAGTGTCACCACCCAGAAACGGATCACCATGTACCCCAACCAGAAGCCTTGGATGAACCGGGATGTTCGTCTCCTCCTGAAGGCCCGCAACACCGCCTTTAGGTCAGGAGATGCACACGCCTACAGTACAGCCAGGGCTAATCTAAAGAAGGGCATCAAAAAAGCCAAACACCATTACAAAAAGAAGGTAGAAGAACACTTCTCCAACTCCAACCCCCGACGCATGTGGCAAGGACTCCAGACCATTACAGACTACAGGACCACCAAACCCTCCCCCGCATCCTCTGATGTCTCCTTCCTCAATGAGCTCAACAACTTTTATGCTCGTTTTGAGCGAGGGAACCCCACAACCACAACCGAAGCAGACGTGACGCCAGACCACCAACCTCTGACTCTCTCCCCCACCGATGTAGGAGCGGTGCTGAGCAGGATCAATGTCCACAAGGCTGCAGGTCCTGATGGCATCCCCGGGCGTGTTCTCAGAGCATGTTCTGGGGAGCTTGCGGGAGTGCTCACAGACATATTCAATCTGTCCTTGGCCCACGCTGTGGTACCGGCCTGCTTCAAATCCACCTCCATCGTCCCGATACCCAAAAACTCCAACCCATCTTGCCTCAATGACTACCGCCCAGTAGCACTCACCCCCATCATCACTAAGTGCTTAGAGCAGCTGGTCCTAGCACACTTCAAATCCTGTCTCCCCCCCACCCTGGACCCCCACCAATTCGCATACCGCCAGAACAGGAGCACAGAGGATGCAGTCTCCATCGCACTGCACTCTGTCCTCTCACACCTGGACAACAACAACACATACGCCAGAATGCTGTTTATAGACTTCAGTTCAGCATTCAATACAATCCACCCCTCACAACTCATCAGGAAACTGACAGACCTGGGCATCAGTTCCCTCATCTGCAAATGGTTACTGGACTTCCTGACCAGCCGCCCCCAACATGTCCGGCTGGATAACCGCTGCTCATCTACCATCACAATGAACACCGGTGTACCACAAGGCTGTGTGATGAGCCCTTTCCTCTACTCCCTCTTCACCCACGACTGCAGACCTGCTGATGGTTCCAACACCATCATTAAGTTTGCAGATGACACCACGGTGATTGGCCTCATCAATGACAACAATGAGGCCACCTACAGGGAGGAGGTGGATCGTCTGGCTGAGTGGTGCGACAGAAACAACCTGCTGCTTAACACCGAGAAGACCAAGGAGCTCATCGTGGACTACAGGAGGAATGCTGACCCACATCCACCCATCCACATTAAGGGGACGGCTGTGGAGCGTGTGAGCAGCTTCAAGTTCCTGGGAGTCCACATCTCTGAGGATCTCACCTGGACGACCAACTGCTCCAAGCTGGTCAAGAAGGCTCACCAGCGCCTCTTCTTCTTGAGGACTCTGAGGAAGAACCACCTGTCCTCAGACATCCTGGTGAACTTCTATCGTTGCACCATCGAGAGCATCCTGACCAACTGTATAACAGTCTGGTACGGGAACTGCTCTACCTCGGACCGGAAGGCGTTGCAGAGGGTCGTGAAAACTGCCCAGCGCATCGCCGGAGCACCACTTCCTGCCATAAAGGACATCTACAGGAAGCGGTGTCTGAAAAGGGCTGGGAAAATCATCAAAGACCCCAGTCACCCATCACATGGACTCTTCACCCTCCTGCCCTCTGGGAGGCGCTACAGGAGCCTCCGGACTAAGACCACCAGGTACCGGAACAGCTTCTTCCCCACAGCCGTCAGACTCCTGAACTCTGCCTCCTGACATCTGACCCACGTTAACACATGGACTGAACATACAAACACCCACAATGGACAACTGTACCCTCAAACACACAATAATAACATGGACTGAACCACCACTCACAACCACTAGCACTTTATATAGCCTCTGTAGAAATTATATCTCACTTATCTTAACTGCACTACTGTATAGCTCTGTGTAAATAATCATTCTGTACATTTGATAATTTTTAATCCTACAACTGTTTACAACTTGCATAGTTCCCATTTCTGTATAACTGTATATCTCAGATTTCTGTAAAGTTATTTATTTCATATTCTGTATAGTTTTTCATATTTATATCCTGTTCATATCCTGTACATAGCTTGTACTCACTACAGCCTGTACATACATATAGTTATAGAATATTCACAACATACTTCATACCGTGTACATTATAACATACCATAATAGACCCATTTCTGTAATATACTCACATATCTATATTATTGCTAATATATATTGTAATATATCTATATCACTAAAGCACTTCTGGATGGATGCAAACTGCATTTCGTTGCCCTGTACCTGTGCATGTGCAATGACAATAAAGTTGAATTCTATTCTATTCTATTCTATTCCCAGAACTCTCAATTATCCGTTATTTTTGGCTGTATTCATTTTCCCTTTAATTCTGACAAGCTTCCATTTTCCTGCCACTGATAAGTGCATGACACTGCTACCAGCATGCTTCTCCAGAGGAATGGCATCACAAAGGTAATTTCTTTTAAAAGCTTCTAGATTCAGATCCAGATTAAGTTTTACAACTTCCAGTATGACTGTTATGTACTGGTTACTTAAAGTGGCTACTGTCCACTGCACTCTAGTCCCAAGGCTCTATTGGTCAGGCTTATAAAGTGCTTTTAACATACGGCAGGTTGTCTAAACTGTACAGGGGAATTCAGTTAGAGAGACCATTACGCTGCTGGTCACCTTTCTGACCGATAATCTCTTGTTTGATGGTTTGTTTGTTTTTTTGTTTGTTTGTTTGTGTTTTCGTTGATTCTATACTTCTTCCTTTTTTCTCCCATGATTGAAACCAGTGTGCT
Source organism: Simochromis diagramma (assembly GCF_900408965.1). Taxonomy (NCBI): domain Eukaryota; kingdom Metazoa; phylum Chordata; class Actinopteri; order Cichliformes; family Cichlidae; genus Simochromis; species Simochromis diagramma. The sequence continues at coordinate 15,090,424 of NW_024386792.1, forward strand.
GTTAAGAATGTTCAAAGCTTTATAAAAAGATATATAAACCCTTGACCTGCTGTTTCCCACCTCAAAACAATAACAGAAGTCACAGAATTTCTCTCACCAATTTTAAGAAACTCACCAATTTTTCCAAGGATTTCCTTTTGCCGCAGATGCCCAAGCAAATTTTATATTTAACTGGTCATTTAATTACTGACCTTGAATTGCTTATACTGATGTAGCCAATGCTAAGGTAGCATGATGAGTGGTGATTTTGTCTGTGTGTGAATTAATCCTACTGTCTTTCCAGTTTTAATATCTTAATATATTCCAAATGACTGAAGACAAACGCTTGAACGTTAGACCAGTTTTACCATCACTGTAAGTATGCAAGGTTTGGTTTGTCTTTCACTGGATTTTGTTTTTGAGTGACTGTATGTGTAAATAGTTGCCTGTGTATTATAGACAATTCATATTGAAAAAATACTTATATAAGATCAGAATCTACAGTATATAGAGATTATATAGATTTCCAGGTGGATATTACATTCAAAAGATCAAAAGATAAGTAAAGGAAAATTGAAATGAGATTAATGAGATGCACAATGACACATTTATGCACCCTTCTATAACATTTAATCATTATTTTTAATGTCATGTGGAATTGTAAATAGATATCATCACTTAAATACATTTTGACACTTGGATCACTTATGTAAGAAATCCTTGACATTCACCACATGTTCAAAAGACTTCATATATTTGTCACAGGAATTAGCTGCATCAGCTATCACCTGCCATAAAGGGTAACTTTCAGCTTTTAATATTCTGCTATTGTCTCCTATTTACATGTTTCTTTTTTCCCCTCACAGGTTCTAATAGAGAGCACTGAAAATAACTAAAAGGCATCATAGACTGTTATGGAACTGCTCAATGTGACGTTTCCTCCTGTTTTTTCTGTGACTTTCATTTTGCATTCTGACCTTGCTTTTTAAAACAGGGTTGAAACCCCAAAAGCCCCCTAAAATATAAGCTGTTTTTACTCAGGTTTTAACATTCCAGCTTTTTAGTACAAAGTTCACATGATGTCCGGTTGTGCCAATAAGTAACTGTCCACAGAAATCACTGCGAGGTAGTGAGTAGATGTCCTGTACCTGCCTTCTGCACATTCTACCGAGGCAGCTGTCTCTTACTTGAAGTAAAGGGAGTAGTTGAGTACTGAAGTAAACTATCTCAGCATGCCGTCTCATATTTAAAAGTAGATATATATGAATGTTTTTATCTTAGTGGAAATTGGAAACTGAGTTGATCTGATAAGGGAGAAGGTGTAGATGTATTCTGTGTGCAGGAAGCTGTGTGCTTAAACCTGCCGATGTTGTCAAAAACGGAAGAAAGAAAGGTAGATAAGAAGGTTATTGATTAGTTCTGCATTTTCTCACTATATGCCTTTGCCATACCACAGCAAAATAAGTTTCTCCTTAAATACGAATCTGACATGGATTGTGAAAATGGAGCTGATACTTCGACCAGTAGTAAGTAATTCAATTTATTTATAAGATTTTTATGCTGTCAATGTATATGTTTTATTCTAGCTTCAAGTATGAGTTTGCACTGAAAACCCCACCTTGGTAGATATTCTTGGAATCAGGTGGAGGATTTTTTATTTTTTTAAACAAACGATTAGGGAATTAACTGCATTCAAAGTTTATTTTTTCAACCACTAACACAATTAAAATTATGTAATAATTTTATTTAATGATTATAAAATATTGAATAGTTTCTTCTTTTAAAGAACTCAGTATCAGGGCTTTCTTCTTCTAAATTCAGCTAAAACTGAGGTTATTGTACTTTCCCCGAAAAAATTGTAATCTACGGAAGAGGATTAGGGCCACCGGGGCAAAAAAGTGGGTACGTCTGTTTTTTCTTTTCCAGAATTCTGAGATTAAAGTCAGAATTCTGACGTTTTTCTCAGAATTCTGGAAAAGAAAAGAAGATGTGCCTACTTTTTTTTTCCGGTGTCACTAATCCTCTTCCATACTAAACAGATTCTTACTCTGGATGGCATTATCTTGGCCTCCAGGAACACTGTGAGGAACCTTGGAGTCGTTTTTGTCCTTCAGTGCAGGTATTAAACAAATATGTAGGGCTGATTTCTTCCATTTGCCTAATATCACTAAAATTAGAAACATCTGGTCTCAGAGTGACACTGAAAAACTAGTTCATGCATTTACTACTTCTAGGCTGGACTACTGTAGTTCATTATTATTATCAGGATGTCCTAAAAACTTCCTGAAAAGCTTTCAGTTGATCCAAAATGCTGCACCCCAGTAGAGCACTTTCCTCTCGCACTGCAGGCTTACTTGTAGTTCCTAGATTATTTAAAAGCGGAATAGGAAGCAGAACCTTCAGTTTTCAGGCCCCTCTTCAGTGGAACCAGCTTCCAGTTTGGATTCAGGAGACAGACACTATCTCTACTTTTAAGCTTAGGCTTAAAACTTTCCTTTTTGATAAAGCATATAGTTAGGGCTGGATTATTGGGCACCAGGTATGTTCAGGCAAATGTTAAATACAGTCCAGGTGTTTTCAGCAGCCTCTACTGACAAACCAGGAAATGAACGCAGTCAATATTCCATCTTTAAATATACATTTATAAGATGGTGTTTAAACTGTGATCTGTTCAATCTTTATGGTTTAGCACACCAACTAATGCTCTTTTATCAGTCTGCTAAAACACATCTGGTAAGAGATACAGATGCATAAAAAGTCACACCAAACGATTCCTGAACAGTTCTTACCCTACAAATGTAACCACACTGAACTCAAAAACCACTAAAGACAGTTTTTTTTATGTATAAAATATTTATTATGCAACATGTTTATCATTTCTACTTCCTCTTTATTTGCCCCCCATGCATTTTTTTTTATTCTCCTGTTGGTGTTTATATTATTATTATTATTATGCATGAGTCCATATCCTGACAGTGCAGCATAATTTTCGTTGTACATTCTTATATAATGACAATAAATGTAATTTTCTTATCTGTTTGATTCCTGCACACAGAAAGAAAACTCTGCAGACTGGTTGCTTTGAGCTTTGCACTTCTGTGTATTCTTCAAGCTACACTCAACATTTCACTGCGACTGCCTTTTTGTGAGTCAATTTACATTTTCTTTGTAATGTGGCCATAAATTCACCATCTAAATAATATAAGAATAGAAATGACAGAGAATTACCGTTACAGTTTGAAGAATTGCAATGAATTTAACTTGAATCAGGTTCATTCATGTGGCACTCTGGTGGTGTAGTTACTTAAGGAAATGTTTGCTCTTACAGACAGTTCTGATACAACAACAACACCAGATTGTGAGGCCATTATTAAAAACTTGACTAAAGAAGAAGACATTAAAATGAATGAATTAGGTGAGTGTAACGCTAAACAGTATTATCATTATTATCATTGCTGTTTGTTATTTTCTTGAGCATAATTTTGAAGGTTCAGTTTTACTGTCCTTTGCAGCTCGCTATATCCAACAAGGATGGATATACTTCAAACACAGTTTATATTACGTTTCATCTACTGAAAACACCTGGAATGACAGCAGAGAGGACTGTCTGCAGAGAGGGGCAGACCTGGTGATTATCAACAGCAGAGAGGAACAGGTACAGTATATAGGAGCAAAATCTGTTTCTGAGACACAAAGACAAAAGTGTAAAACTCAGATGTATTTAATGTTATTCTTTATTTCTTTTTCTGTGAATAAGAACTTCATAAGAGAGTTTAAAAAACGGACATGGATTGGACTGACTGACGCCGAAAAAGAACAGACATGGAAATGGGTGGATGGGACTACACCTACCATCAGGTTTCACACTTTATGTTTGTTACATGACTCTTTCATAAATTATTATTGGTAACTTGCATTTTAAGATAAAGTGTAGGTGTAAATTCTTGTCCTTGTGTGTAGTTGTTTGTTCAGTATACCATGACTTCAATGTCAGTATAAAATGGTTAGTCTTTTTTTCTGTTTTTGTGTTCAGCTTCTGGGACATCGGCGAGCCTAACAGTCTTGTTGTAGATGAAGATTGTGGAGAAATCTATTTCTATGAAAGAGAAAACTCCTGGAATGATACACCGTGTGACACAAAAAAAGTCTGGATTTGTGAAAGAAAAATGTAGAGATAATTAAACCACCAGAAAATAATAAGATGTAAAACCATGACAAATAAATGTAGTCATATAATATCACCATTCATTTCAGGTAGTCAGCTGATTTTAAGTGAAAGCAGAGAGGCAGAAGAAAAGACAACCAACATAATACTTTGTTTATAAAGTTGGTGTGCAGGCTGTTGTCTGTATGTTATACACAGAAAAATATTTAAATACTGTTCAAATTATGTGATTATCTTCTTCTTTTTATACATATAAAATATACCTCTGTCCCAGAGTTTTCTGCCATAAGTGGTACAAAAACTTTCCATAAATGTGTTGGCAGCACTGATTTGCTTTGAGCAAACATAATCATGTGTGTTTGCAAATAATATCAAAAATATTTTGTTCAGTACATTATAACAGCAAAGACTGTTTCTCGAGTTATGTGTGACAACATGAGCCTGGTTACTGGAAAACAAGTAAATGACTTCAGTATTTTGGAAATTAAATGAGGAAAACATGCAATTGCCAATGTGGAAGATTGTCACAGTTACCATTTGTTTATGGGTGCCAGAAAAAACACAAATAAATTAGATAGAATGATGTGAGGTTGCCTGACTGTTCTGACTTGTATTTAGTCTCATTTTGTTATGAATAAACTGCAGATACTTCATTAAAAGGTCTGGAATTGCTTTTTCTTATTTAAAAAACATTGCCATTTTACATGCAAAATCTGGTTATGTTTAATGGTCTACAGAATTATGTAAATGGAATACATAGCATAACAATAGGTAATCATGTACAGGTACTCAGACTTCCCACAGCCAAAAGGCATGCATGTGGTTACGTTAATTAGGTTAAATGGTGATTCTAAATCTGCCATAAGTGTACAAGCGTGCGTATTTTTAGTACGGGTCCGAAGCCTGTATGAATAGATAAAGGGCATCTGATATAAAGTCATTGCTCACTCCATTCAATTTCAATTCAATTCAATTCCATTTTATTTATATAGCACCAAATCATAAGAAAAGTCGCCTCAAGGCGCTTCATAGATACAGAGAAAAACCCAACAATCATATGACCCCCACTCCTAAGTTAAGTGAGTTCCAAGTGTAAAGTCAGAAAAGGAAGAAAAAGTAGGATATGTTTTACTTCTGCTTTTCAGATTTTGTCCCCATGTAAAGCACTTCATGGAGCATACAACTATACAACTATCAGCCCAACTATGATCAGTATCTAGACTTGTACAGACTTTGCTTCTGTTTTTGATCATTCTCCTCCTATAAGTAAAGGTGCAAGACACTTTTGTGGTATATAGTATAGAGTTTAATTTTTTCACTTATAAGTACACCTCTGATGTCGACATCTGTACTGTTTGTGTCACGTCATCACTACTAGAATTGGTTGTTATTTATCCTAAAAGGAAGTTTAGGGTGTATGTTTGTCATGTCAACTTTCAGATTTCAACATCACTGATGCAGAAATCAGGTGAGGGGAGAAAAACAGGACAAAAGACTTGCTCTGAAAGAGAGCCAGAGATTAATAATAACTAATAATTAAATACAGAGACGAGTATAAACACATAGTGGGTTGGAAAAGTGACTAAAGAAGAAACACTAAATGCATCATGGGAATTCCCCAGCAGCCTACGCCTATTGCAGCATAAATAAGGGAGGATTCAGGGTCACCTGATCCAGCCCTAACTATATGCTTTAGCAAAAAGTAAAGTTTAAAGCCTAATCTTAAAAGTAGAGATAGTGTCTGTCTCCTGAATCCAAACTGGAAGCTGGTTCCACAGAAAAGGAGCCTGAAAATCAAAGGCTCTCCCTCCCATTCTACTTTTAAAAACTCTAGGAACAACAAGTAGGCCTGAAGTCTGACAGTGAAGTGCTCTAATAGCGTGACATGTTACTATAAGGTCATTAAGATAAGATGAGCCCTGATTATAAAAGACCTTGTACGTGAGGAACAGGATTTTGAATTTGATTCTGGATTTAACAGGGAGCCAATGAAGGGAAGCCAACACAGGATAAATATGCTCTCTCTTTCTATTCCCTGTCAGTACTCTTGCTGCAGCAGTTTGGATCAAATCAAACACTTTTCAGGAAATTTACAGGACATCCTGATAATGATGAATTACAGTAGTCGAACATAGAAGAAGTAAATGCATGAACCAGTTTATCGGCGTCACTCTGAGACAGGATGTTTCTAATTTTATAGATATTGTGCAAATGGAAGAAAGAGCCCTACATATGTGTTGAATGACTTCAAAATTCCTCACAGTGTTAATGCTGAAAACAAAGATACATCTAAATATAAAGATTGTTTTTAATACTTGGATGAAGAACCTTTGCAGCCATGAGTAAATAAACAACCCGGTTACTTATCGTCTAAAGCTTCCAACAGCTATGAAGGTCCATCCTGTTATTCACGCCTCGCAGCTTAAGCGGCACGTTACTTCCCTGCTGGCGCCTATTTGCTTAATGACTCCAAGATTCCTCACAGTGTTAATGGGAAAAGATCAATTTAAATATAAAGATTTATTTTTTTAATACTTGGATGAAGAAACTTTGCAGCCATGACTAAATGAAGTCTAAAAGTCAAGGACGTCATCAAATGTTTTTCCTCAATTAGACCTTTAATGGAGCCACCTTCAAATGCTGCTTGTTTGTGGCTCTTTCTGCATTCGCTTTTGTAATTAATAATGGAATACCATGCACTGTTAGGTTGACTTGGCCATTAAGGAATATCTCATTTCTTTGTTTTGAAAAAGTCTTGAGGTTCTTCTGCAATATCCATTTGTACTGTGAAGTGCTGTCCGATCAGTGTTGCAACATTTGGCTGAATGTGAGCAGAGAGATCTGTTCATTTCCCAATTTATTCTACTGCTTCTTTCAGCACTTACATCATCAATAAATTCTAGTGGCCTCATTTTGCTGGCAGCCACACATACCCACGCCATAATGTTGTCTTCACTGTGTTTGACAGATAATGTGGTATACTCTGGATCAGGAGCTTTTTCCTTCCTCTGTAATTTTCTTTTGCAGGACTCTGGTACAAGTTAATCTTGATTTTATCAATGCAAAGATTTTTTTACAGAATTTTGCAGACTCCTTTATATGTTTTCTTGCAGAGTCTAATCTGATATTTCTGGTTGACAAGAAAATTACAGTCAAAAGTTATGAATACAAATTCAACACTTTAATAAATTCTATATATTATGTCTGCTTATTTGTTGTGAAATAAAAAGGAAGAAGGCCTCACCTGGCCATGAAACTGTCCCATTAATTTTAAACCGCAGAAAAAAACTATGTACAAAAATGGCTCTAATTCTTAATCAGTTAACACAATTTTTTGTAAAACCCCTTTAATTTAAGCTGAAAGTCTGCACTTCAATCGCATATCGAATGAAGAGGCAAAACTACAATAATAGTGTCTTTGTCCCAAACATTATGGACACACAATTAATACAGCACAATTGCTTTAACTGAAGCAACTGAAAAACAAGTAATGCCAGAGTAAATGAATAAAAACGTTTTAATATTAAAGTAATTGTATTTGCAAGTTGTGTTAAAGAAACATATTTTATCCATATTTTGCAAAACAAAATACGAACTTTCATTATAACCTTAACAACAATAATAATCTATTTTTTCATTCAGGTGATATTACATAACTAATAATGCTTCCAGAAGAAATACATTTGGTTATTATTGTCTTGTTAACCGCTTTACATTTATGTTAAATATGTTGGCAGGATGAGGGTTAAAAAAGTTTCTAGCAAAAAAGAAAGCCCAGCTGTAGCAACAACATAGTTAGGATTCCCTACTTACTGACCCACTGGTGTAAGTACAGATTCAGATATTTCTTTCAAGAGAGACATAGGCTAAAAACAGAGTTACAAACCAGGCTGCAGTGATGTTACTAGACAGTCCTGTTATTCAAAAATAAAAAAAATCAGTTCATATATGTTTTCATCACCAAAGTTAAGCTCTTGTTAATAAATAAAACTACTTTTGTCAAGCTAACACTGCAGCTTAAAAATGTCACCAGAGAAACAGGATACACAGGAATTAAACTCTGTAAACACTAGGGATGGGTGCCGGTATCTGGTTCTGACATAAACGGTAGTAACCAGACCGAAAAGCAGCGCACATGCTTTATTTCAGTGCTTTTTTTTTTTTCATACACTTTGGATTCTAGTCAATCATTTTACCTTTCCAAGGATACTAGGAAGGCCCAGGAACATACGTTCTTTTAGAGCCGAGCTACAGATTAAAAATGCCCAAGGCGAAGCGGTCAAAGTCTGGCTGTACTTCACAGCAAAAGATTCAAACTCAGCAGCTTGCAACAAGTGCTTTAAGGTGATACTGTGCAAAGGAGGTAACACCTCGAATCTGATGAAACACCTGGCGATGCATAGCGTTTTTTTAAAAGCCGAGAAATGCACCATATTTGATAGCTTGCTGCAAGACCTCACACCGTGCACATCTACTGCGGGTGTGGTGCCTGTTATCGGACCCGGAGTTATCAACATGCCCCAAGAACCCGAAGAGTAGAGTCCTGGCCCCTAGCCCTGCCAGTGTAGCAGAAATGATGAAACATTAAGCTACTCTTCTCTGGGTGAGTAGCTTAATGTTGTTCGTGTGTAATTTACGTTGTGTAGGCTAACCACTTTATTAAATTAATGCACCTAAGGTGAACTAGCAAACACCGTTGTAGTTATGCGACTGTCTTCTTGTTTGATAGAGTGATACCATATAAGCTGCAGAAAAGGCTAACATTGTTATCCATCCATCCATTCATCCATCTTCATCCGCTTTATCCGAGGCCGGGTCGCGGGGGCAGCAGCCTAAGCAAAGAGGCCCAGACCTCCCTCTCCCCAGCCACCTCCTCCAGCTTATCCAGGGGAACACCAAGGTGTTCCCAGGCCAGCCGAGAGATATAATCTCTCCAGGGTGTCCTGGGTCTGCCCCGGGGCCTCCTCCCGGTGGGACATGCCTGGAACACCTCACCCAGGAGGCGCCCAGGGGGCATCCTTGTCAGATGCCCGAACCACCTCAGCTGGCTCCTTTCGATGTGGAGCAGCAGCGGCTCTACTCTGAGCCCCTCCCGGATGGCCGAACTTCTCACCCTATCTCTAAGGGAGAGGCCAGCCACCCTTCGGAGGAAGCTCATTTCTGCCGCTTGTATCCGCGATCTCGTTCTTTCGGTCACTACCCACAGTTCGTGGCCATAGGTGAGGGTAGGGACGTAGATCGACCGGTAAATTGAGAGCTTCGCTTTTACACTCAGCTCCCTCTTCACCACGACGGACCGGTGCAGCGTCTGCATTACTGCAGCTGCAGCCCCAATCCGTCTGTCGATCTCCGGCTCCCTTCTCCCATCACTCGCGAACAAGACCCCGAGATACTTGAACTCCTCCACTTGGGGCAGGAACTCATCCCCGACCCAGAGTGGGCACTCCACCCTTTTCCGGCTGAGAACCATGGCCTCAGATTTGGAGGTGCTGATCCTCATTCCCGCTGCTTCACACTCGGCTGCGAACCGTTCCAGTGCGAGCTGGAGGCCCTCACCCGATGAAGCCAACAGAACCACGTCATCCGCAAAAATCAGAGATGAGATTCTGAGGCCACCAGCTCCTCCTTGAATCGCTACCTTATCGTGGTGGAGGGGTTTTTGTGTCCCAGGGATCCCAGGGGCTATGTTGTCTGGGGGCTTTTGCCCCCTGGTAGGGTCTCCCATGGCAAATTGGTCCTGGGTGAGGGACCAGACAAAGAGCGATTCAGAAGACATGAGAAGAACATGAGAAGAACATGAGAAGAACATCGAGGGAACAGTTTACCCTGCCCGGGATAGGGTTACCGGGGCCCCGCCCTGGAGCCAGGCCCGGGGAGGGTGCCCGAGGGCGAGCGTCTGGTGGCTGGGCCTTAGTCCATGGGGCCCGGCCGGGCACAGCCCGAAGAGGAGACATGGGCCCCATCCTCCCACAGGCCCACCACCCGCAGGAGGCGCCATAGGGGTCGGGTGCATTGTGTGCCGGGTGGCGGCCAGGAGCGGAGGCCCTGGCGGACTGACCCCCGGCTGCCAAGACTGGCAATAGGGACATGGAACATTGTTATCTTTTTACAAAAGAAAAAACAGCTAAACATGAGAGGTTTTAGGACAAAGTTTGTGTTCTCCATTCTTTAAGCACCGGTATCGTATAACACCTTTTTTTTTTTTTTTTTGCCTGTCCCGTTTGGCTCTTTTGCCATCAGAATTATTGTCTAAAGGCGAAGAAAGATGCCCAACGGATTTACTTTACCAAATTGACCATCCCAGCCTTGCCGTAATGTTCCATTTGATTCACCTTTTATTGTTTATTTTATTTTCACTTGCTGAATACGGGACAGACTTGACTGGGGGAAAGAAGGGGAGAAAGAAAGAGGGAAAGAAAAACAGCTGAGAAGAGGGACGGGGGAGAAGGGCAAAAAACAAAAACCAACAGAATAAGCAGAGAAAAAAAATGCATCTATCGATCACCTGGATCACCTGTTGAGAAAGAAAAAAGAAAACAAGCAGAAGAAAACAAGAGCAACATAATAAACAACATCACGATGATATATGGGAATATAACAGTAAATACTAAATATTAAACATTACAGGGAGTGCAGAATTATTAGGCAAGTTGTATTTTTGAGGAATAATTTTATTATTGAACAACAACCATGTTTTCAATGAATCCAAAAAACTCATTAATATCAAAGCTGAATGTTTTTGGAAGTAGTTTTTAGTTTGTTTTTAGTTTTAGCTATTTTAGGGGGATATCTGTGTGTGCAGGTGACTATTACTGTGCATAATTATTAGGCAACTTAACAAAAAACAAATATATACCCATTTCAATTATTTATTTTTACCAGTGAAACCAATATAACATCTCCACATTCACAAATATACATTTCTGACATTCAAAAACAAAACAAAAACAAATCAGCGACCAATATAGCCACCTTTCTTTGCAAGGACACTCAAAAGCCTGCCATCCATGGATTCTGTCAGTGTTTTGATCTGTTCACCATCAACATTGCGTGCAGCAGCAACCACAGCCTCCCAGACACTGTTCAGAGAGGTGTACTGTTTTCCCTCCTTGTAAATCTCACATTTGATGATGGACCACAGGTTCTCAATGGGGTTCAGATCAGGTGAACAAGGAGGCCATGTCATTAGTTTTTCTTCTTTTATACCCTTTCTTGCCAGCCACGCTGTGGTGTACTTGGACGCGTGTGATGGAGCATTGTCCTGCATGAAAATCATGTTTTTCTTGAAGGATGCAGACTTCTTCCTGTACCACTGCTTGAAGAAGGTGTCTTCCAGAAACTGGCAGTAGGACTGGGAGTTGAGCTTGACTCCATCCTCAACCCGAAAAGGCCCCACTGTCACGATCTGGTACAGGGATTCAAACGCAGAGCGGTAAGGTATCTCCAAGGTGTAGTTTATTTACAGTGCCAGTGCAATATATGTACAGTGAAGGGATCCAAAACTCCGGGGGAATCACAGGGTAACTCGCTCACGTCTTCTTCGCTCACACTCACACACGTTCCCGCAGCAGGGAGGTCGCAGGTCCCGGGGGGGGGAGATCTGAGGCAGACGAGAAGGCAGGTCACCAACTAATCACAAATCACGAATATGAAGCACAAGAGCTGTGAGAACACTAACGTTAGGGGTACAATCATCCAGCGACGAGAGGATCTGTGTTCCAGCCTCAAATAGTGCTCCCGGTGATGATGGGTGAGTGTTGTCAGGTGTGTGTGTGGGCCAAGGGCAGGAGCCCACAGTGAGCTCCGCCCAGGCAGAGAGGGAGAGAACAGAAACAGCAATTGTAGCCTTGTGGGGCCGACCGGGCAGGCACGGAGACCATGACACCCACAAGCTCATCTTTGATGATACCAGCCCAAACCAGTACTCCACCTCCACCTTGCTGGCGTCTGAGTCGGACTGGAGCGCTCTGCCCTTTACCAATCCAGCCACGGGCCCATCCATCTGGCCCATCAAGACTCACTCTCATTTCATCAGTCCATAAAACCTTAGAAAAATCAGTCTTGAGATATTTCTTGGCCCAGTCTTGACGTTTCAGCTTGTGTGTCTTGTTCAGTGGTGGTCGTCTTTCAGCCTTTCTTACCTTGGCCATGTCTCTGAGTATTGCACACCTTGTGCTTTTGGGCACTCCAGTGATGTTGCAGCTCTGAAATATGGCCAAACTGGTGGCAAGTGGCATCTTGGCAGCTGCACGCTTGACTTTTCTCAGTTCATGGGCAGTTATTTTGCGCCTTGGTTTTTCCACACGCTTCTTGCGACCCTGTTGACTATTTCGAATGAAACGCTTGTTGTTTGATGATCACGCTTCAGAAGCTTTGCAATTTTGAGACTGCTGCATCCCTCTGCAAGATATCTCACTATTTTTGACTTTTCTGAGCCTGTCAAGTCCTTCTTTTGACCCATTTTGCCAAAGGAAAGGAAGTTGCCTAATAATTATGCACACCTGATATAGGGTGTTGATGTCATTAGACCACACCCCTTCTCATTACAGAGATGCACATCACCTAATATGCTTAATTGGTAGTAGGCTTTCGAGCCTATACAGCTTGGAGTAAGACAACATGCATGAAGAGGATGATGTGGACAAAATACTCATTTGCCTAATAATTCTGCACTCCCTGTATTGTGCAGCACGTAAGATCGACAGAACACAGTGTGCTTTGAGGTAGGAGCCAAAAAGGGTGTAGTTTGTGGGTGTGATCACTCGTGTGTACACCTGTGAGCATGGACGCGCTTGTTTTTTTGTTTTAAAAGGTTCCTTCATGTAATGATCTGCTAGAGGGTGTGGGGAGCCACTGCCCTGTCCTCCAGGGCATGAAGCAGGTATGGAGGAGATCAAAACTCCAGACATCCAGAGGCCCCCAGAACACAAGAGACCAAGGAAGACCAACAGAGGGGCAGCCGCGCCACTGTCCCAGAAAGAGCTGAGGAGAATCCCAGATGAGGGCTCACTCAGCAGCCGCGGAGCAGAAGCCAGGGGGGGTTGCAGTGACGCGCCCGTGAGCTCCGCCGGCAGCCAGCTGTGCCTGAGTGACCGAGCCCCAGGCCGAGAGGCCGGGGGCACCCCACCTCCGAAGTGGCCCGAGCGAGCCCCAGGCTCCAGGCCCCGATAAGCGGCCGCCAAGGAGTGAGCCGGTGTGTACCTGGACGCCCATCCCCGGACACAAAGAACCACCAACGCACCGATGTCTGAGGGAGTTCGCCACCAGCAGGGGAAGTGGTGGTAGGGGGAGATAGGCCTCCAAACCTTGGAGGGCCTGAGATGTCCCCAGAGAGGTGGCGTCTGACACCCAACCTGACATATAGACACAGACATACAGGCACACACAGATACAAACATCCATTCCCACCCTCATGCTCTCATATGCACTTACTCCACACTCAACCAACATGGAGACAGACATAAAGAGACGCTGTACACACAATCACACTCCCCAAACGTACTCTACAAACCGGGTCTAGGTACCCTTGCCCCTGGAGGGGGGAACTGCACCCAGACCCAGGTGGTGTTACCCTTTTCCCTGCGGTGGGGAGAAGCAGACCGCCCCGACTCCGCAGCAGCAGGGAGGCCCCACACTCCAGACCCCAGTCGGATGGCCAACTCCTCCTCCTAGCCCCCCGCTCCAGCAGGCCGCAGAGAACGGGCGTGAGAGAAGACTCCAAACCTCCCTCCACCCGCTCATATGTAGTGTTGATGCATGTGTGTTCTAAGGTGCATTTAAAACCCAGGAGGGCATGGAGCTACCTGCCAGAGAGCAGCAGGTAAGCGCATAGTCCCTCCTGCTAGCCCTCAAGGTCTACGTGTATTTAAAATTGAGAGGTGGGCAACGACGCCAGGGGTGAGGTGTACACCCTGATGGTAATTTGGATTCCGTGTAGCGTGCCCACCCCCAAGATCCTATATGTATGTGTAATGAGAGTGTGAGTAATGTGAATGTCTAAGTTGTGGGATAAAATTGAGGCAGAGGCAGCCAGAAGGGGACAGAGGGGGGTAGCCTCCTCTGCACCCTGGTGACACACCCCTACTCCAAGGCCCTGCATGTGTGGGTGGTTGTGGTGGAGCGGGAAGAGGGAGGCAGCTGGAGATGGGGAGGGAAGGACGGGAGGGGCAAGTGACCCCTCCCTGGGGCCAGCTCCCCCGCTGACCCCAGTAGGCACCCCCATACTCCGCGACCCGCCAGGGAAAGGGGGCCCAGGCCCATCCGGACCGGGGCCCAGTGCAGCAGCGCCGCCCGGCCCCACAGAGTCCGGGACAGTCCACCCAACCCCACCACAGAGAAAACTGCACCCACCCCACCATCCACTCATCTTCCAGACTACATAAGACAATAGACGCCCAGACTGAGATCTTCCTCCACCTCTCCTGTATCTCCCCCTCCTGCAGAGAGAGTTCCTGAAGAGAGGAAAGCTCCTGCAACATGTGACAACCTCCCCCACCAGTTGAAGAGCCCCCCAGGTGGCTCGACGCACCGGCGGCACCCTGCGCCAGGGCTGGGCCCCCATACACCCACCCGCCCACAACCCCGGCAACACACCAACCAGGACCCAAGCCCCCGAGGCCCGGCCAGGGCCCCAGCCCAGAGCCGGAGCGCCCCCAGAACCTCACGCCCATCCCGGACCCACCCAGGGGCAGCCAGGCTACCAGGTCAGTAACCCACGTCCGTCAGCACAGACCCTCCCCTAGCCCCGCTGCACGCAGCCACGAGGAAACCGTCACCTAAGAGCCAACAGAGCCCCTAATTGGCCATGACCGCTACCCCGGGTTGAGCCCCCCAAGGAAGATGCCTCCGGGGAACCCCCCGACGCCCTAAGCCTGTCCCTACCCCCACACCAATCGGCGGGACCAAACTATGACCCCCCACCCCCACTAGGTGATGGAGCTGATCAAAGGAGCCCAGAGCAAATGATCTGATGTGGTGGCAGAGGCTGTATCAAGACTAATGTAATCTAATAGATAATTTCTATATTGGTTAGAATTAAGATTATTTTTATTTTTCCAGTTCATGTTTTCTTGGCCATGCATAGGGCAGTGAAAACCATATGGGCTATATTCTTTTCTGAAGTGACATTATCTAAGCTGCCCAACAAACACACTAAGTGGGAAGTTGGAATGTTACATTTCAGACACTTTCATAAGTCTTCACATATCTCGCGCCAAAACTTCTGAACTGGTGGACAGAACCAAAGAGCGTGGATATAATTGTCCGGTGAATTGGTTTGGCAGTGTGAGCAGTTGTTGGTAAACGTAAAGCCCATCTTGAACATCCGATGACCTGTATAGTGCACTCTATGTAATATTTTGTATTGAATTAATTGAAGACTGGGATTTCTGATTAGATGAAAGGTTTTTAAGCAAATCTGAGACCAGAAGTTTTGGTCTAAGTTAACTGATAAATCCGCTTCCCATTTTGCAATAGGAAGTGATATTGATTCATCTGTTTTAGAAAGCATTCTGTATATTTTGGATAGTAATTTGGGGGTTTTAAGAGTAAGAAACTGAACCACACTTGGTGGTGTTTGTAGTTCAACTTAGGGCTGCTCAATTAATCGAATTTTAATCACGATTACGATCTGGGCTTTCAACGATCATTAAAAATGACTGAGCCGATTATTAGCCCCTCCCTCATGCTTTACTCTCGCGCTGCTCCGTGTGGCAAATCGAGCGCACCTCTCTGCATTTCGAACACTCGTCACAACAATTAAGAGGACCCGAGGGAAGCTCGGAAAGCTAAGCAGAAGTTATTTGGAGAGGACAGTGACTGTCTGCCGTTGGTTGAAAAGAGAGGTAAAAAAAAAAAAACTTCAGTGGTGTGGAAACATTATGGGTTCACGGAGTCAGACGTAGATCAAGTAGACATAGTGTGTAAACTTTGCTACGGTGTCGTAGCTGCACCACAGAGCAACACTGCAAAGTTCACTAAACATAGATGTTTACATTTTTCATTTATTTCTTATATTGCAAACATTTGCACTGTTATCAGTATTTGCACACTATTTTATATTATTTTTTAAAGTCATTTTTTATTTTTTTTATTTTTTTATTTAACCAGGAATGTCCCGTTGAGATCAAAAACCTCTTTTTCAAGGGAGTCCTGGCCAAGAGGCAGCACATTTCAAAACAAATACATACGAACAAACAAAGTTAAAATTACACAAAACAATTACACATTATTGAGGGAGTCTGTAGGCCTTTGAGTTTAGTTTAGTCATTATCAGTGTTGGGAAGGTTACTTTTAAAATGTATTCCATTACAGAATACAGAATACATGCCCCAAAATGTATTCTGTAACGTATTCCGTTACGTTACTCAATGACAGTAACGTATTCTGAATACTTTGGATTACTTAATATATTATCATGCTTTTTACAACAACGTGAATGTACTATTGCTGTGTGATTTATTACTATTACTGAAGGTCCGCGACTCCGAACTGTAGTAAAGGGACCTCTGACTAATACGGCGGGGTCCCTGTCGGCTCGTAGCCGAAAAATAGCTTTACTTTGTTGTGTGGGTCAACTTTTCTTGCGAGAGACAGAGAGAGGCGTTGAAAGACTGCTCCAACGGAACTTATTGTTTCGGAGGAAAACACGAACACGGTGTACAGTCGAGTCTTAATAGCTTACTTACAACTGGGCTCGTCAGGCACTCTTCTTGGCTGCAGTGGTTATTATTATATTTACATGCTTCCAGCTCCCGTTTTTCCTCGATGACAACTCGTACCTTTCCACTCCCCTTTTTCTCCCTCCTCGCTCACAGACACATAACGTGTATGGCAGTCCATTCTCCCTGCAGCACGGACTACACTGCCCATGATGCTACATTCTTTAGAGCTATGCTTGTAGCATTCTGCCTGTTAGCTTAGCACAACAACAACAACAACGAAAAGGCGCTCTCTCACCCAGGAAACACACAGTCGCAGAGAGAGAGAGAGTGTCGTCCTGTAACCATGGCAACCGTAACGCTGCCGCCTGGAACAACAGAACATAGCTGTCAAACAAAACCCAAACAGTCCTGACCCGCGACAAAATGAAACAGGAAAGTACCGCAGTGTAATCCATTTATTTCAACAAAGTAACTGTATTCTGAATACCACCTTTTTAAACGGTAACTGTAACGGAATACAGTTACTCATATTTTGTATTTTAAATACGTAACGGCGGTACATGTATTCCGTTACTCCCCAACACTGGTCATTATTCAATATATTGTTATTGTTAAGCCGGTCAGGGCAGCACGCCTGAGTGGAAACAACATTTTAAAACTAGATGGTGGAAGATGACTACGATTTATCTTCTTATTTCTTTTTCCTGTGAACAAGAACTTCATTACACAATTTAGAGATTTCACATAGATCGTACTGACTGACTCAGAGGAAGAGGGGACGTGGAAGTGGGTGGACGGGACTTTACTGAACAGAAGGTTCATAAATTCTCTTTTTAATAATCACTAATAATGTGGCAGTATTGACCAATCATGACCAGTCATAAAACTGTTCCACAAAGTAGCCACATTTTGCAGAAGTAATGTTGGTCATGTTGTATGAACAGTTTAAAGACAAGTGAAGCTGAAATGCACTCACAAGTCAAATTATTGTTTGTCATGGTAAGTAATTGCTCAACCTTCAGCTAATTGTATGCTGTGCCTGAATGTTTAATGATATGTTGTAGCAACTTCAGGTATACGCCATAAATCTTGTAATGTTCAGAGTCTTGAGTTCCGTGTTTGTGTATCACTGATGATATTTAATCATTATTTGATTTATTTAGTGGTTACTGTTTTACTGATCCAGGTTGAACTTCAAGATACAGCTAATTTGAGGACCTTGTTCCTGTTTGTTTATAAGTTGTTGATATGCATCTCTGATTTCGTGAAAAAAGCTGATTCTTTAGTTTCAGTTGGCACAACGGGGAGCCCAACAGTTATAATGGCCGAGATGAAGACTGTGGAGAAATGAAGATCATTAAAGATGAAAACAAATGGAATGACAGAGCGCGCAAAAGTGAAAACTTTTGGATCTGTGAAAAGATTGTGGATCTGTAATTGGCTATCCGACTAGTATTTTAAGCCACAGGGAAAACGGCTTATCATTATGCATGCAAGTTCAAACAAATATGGACATTAAAATCAAATTCAAGAGATTAAAAAATTATTCTGACCATAGAAATTGCATAAAAATAAGGATAATGGCTGTAAAATATATTAATGCACAACCAATAACAGGAAATATGTTGCGTTGCCACATGTTTCCTGTTTTTGTGAACATCTCCCTTAATGCACTTTCCCAGCAGCCAACAAGAGTTAGTAGCCAGTGTTGCCAACTCCTCAGTAAGGAAAATCGCTATTGGCTGTCCTAAAAGTCGCTAGAAGTCGCTAAATGACGTCATCACCTAATTTGCATAATTGGTCATGCTAATATAATTGTAACCTACGCTGTTGGAGAGAGAAATAACATCGTGGAAGAGACATAAAGTTAGCAAAAAACGTCCTAAATGCATTTAGAATTTATTTAGAACTACAAATTTAATTTATTTTAGCAATTATTGTTTTTTAATGTCACAATTCCAACCCTGCTCCTTTATTCGGGCTTCGACCGGCAAAAGTGACCCGAAATAGGCACTCTGGTGGAGTTACTGTGTGTGAGAGTGTGTGTTTATAAGTAGTTTTAAACCTTGTGATCCACAAAACAGCACAACAGTAAAAGAAGAACTGACTGCGTTACAGTCAGTGCGGGAGCAGCGGCTTCGCTCATGCGCGATTCATTTGCAGTTTGGACGCATAGATGTGAACATCTCCTGCAGCTGGGGAAGGACTAAGATAAGATAAGATAAGATAACCTTTATTAGTCCCACACGTGGGAAATTTGTTTTTTGTCACAGCAGGAAGTGGACAGTGCAAAAGTTATGAGGCAAAAATTAGAATACAATAAGAATAAATACAGTACACAACTGTACAGAATAGAATAAAATACTATATACAGTAGAATAAAATAAAATAAATATACAATAAGATAAAAATAGAATACAAATACAAATACTATATACAACTGAGTAAAAAATACAACGATGACAGAAAGGATTATTGCACTTAGTGTTATTGCACATTAGTGTTATTGCACATGTATGGATGTGTGTGCTTGATCAGTTAAAGTCTTTATTATGGAGTCTGACAGCAGTGGGGAGGAAAGACCTGCGAAATCTCTCCGTCCCACACCGTGGGTGCCGCAGCCTGCCACTGAAGGAGCTGCTCAGTGCTGTCACAGTCTGCTGCATGGGGTGGGAGATGTTGTCCAACAGGGATGACAGCTTAGCCGCCGTTCTCCTGTCACTCACCACCTCCACTGGGTCCAGAGGGCATCCTAGAACAGAGCTGGCCCTGCGGATCAGCCTGTTCAGTCTCTTCCTGTCCCCAGCAGAGATGCTGCCGCCCCAGCAGACCACGCCATAAAAGATAGCAGAAGCCACAACAGAGTCATAGAAGGTCTTCAGGAGTGGGCCCTCCACTCCAAACGACCTGAGTCTCCGCAGCAGGTACAGCCTGCTCTGCCCTTTCCTGTAGAGGGCGTCTGAGTTATGAGTCCAGTCCAGTCTGTTGTTCAGATGAACACCAAGGTACCTGTAGCTGTCCACAGCCTCAATGTCCATACCTTGGATGTTCAGTGGTTGCAGTGGAGAATGCTTGTGCCTGCGGAAGTCTACCACCAGTTCCTTGGTTTTACTGGCGTTGATCTGGAGGTAGTTCAGCTGGCACCAGTCCACAAAGTCTTGGGTCAGACCTCTGTACTCCTTGTCGTCCCCATCAGTGATGAGGCCGACTATTGCAGAGTCATCAGAGAACTTCTGCAGGAAGCACTGGGTGGAATTGTGGGAGAAGTCTGCAGTGTAGATGGTGAAGAGGAACGGAGCCAGAACCGTTCCCTGTGGGGCCCCCGTACTGCAGACGACCCTGTCCGACACACAGCCCTGAGTCCTCACATACTGTGGTCGGTCGGTGAGGTAGTCCAGGATCCAGGTAGTGAGGTGATGGTCCACTCCAGAGTTCACCAGCTTGTCCTTTAGAACCGAGGGAAGAATGGTGTTGAAGGCACTGGAGAAATCAAAGAACATGATTCTCACAGTGCTTCCAGCGGTCTCCAGGTGAGCGAGGGAACGATGTAGGAGGTGAATGACGGCATCATCCGCTCCAATGCCAGGCTGGTAGGCAAACTGAAGTGGGTCCAGTGATGAGCTTATTAGGCGCCGAAGCTGAGCCAGGACCAACCGCTCCAGGGTCTTCATCAGGTGGGATGTCAGAGCCACCGGCCTGTAGCTGTTGAGGTCCTTGGGGCGTGAAGTCTTTGGCACTGGTACAACACAGGAGGTTTTCCAGAGCTGTGGGACTCTTCCCAACCTCAGGCTCAGGTTGAAGAGGTGCTCCATCACCCCACACAGTTGGTCCGCGCAGGACCTGACGACCCTCGAGCTGATGCCATCTGGACCCGCTGCCTTCTTGCCATTAATCCTCCTCAGTTCCCTCCTAACCTGGGTGGTTGAGAGAGACAGGCTGGAGCCTTGTGTTGAGTGTGTATTGGATGCTGCAGTTGGGGGTGGGGGGGAGTGAGCAGGGTGAATAGAGGAGGTGTGAAGTGTCTGAGGTGGAACAGCAGCAGTGGGGGTGGGTGAGTCTGCAGCCGATGTTGCAGACTGCCTCATGGCTGAATCAAATCTGTTGAAGAAATGATTCAGTTTATTTGCCCATCTCACATCCCTCCCAGGCAGAGGGATCCTCCGCCCGCGGGCGATTTAGCACGGGTGAGGTGCCCACGGCAGCACCGCTGCTTGGTGAGAGTAAGAGCAACACGCTCTTTCACGTCAAAAAGTCGTCATAAATAAGTCTCCAATAATACCAGAAAAAGTCGCCAGATTTGTCGCTAGTCGCTTTTTAGAAAAAGAAGTCGCTAAGGGGGTCTGAAAACTCGCTAAATATAGCGACAAAGTCGCTAAGTTGGCAATACTGTTAGCAGCACTGTGAAATTTCTTTTACAAAGAAGGACAAATCAGGGACTTTGCTGTGTATTAATAAATTGCTGCAACAGTGAAAACTGCTCAAGTGTGTGAACAAGAAAACCTCTGACTATGTAAAACTAACATGGTTATATTAAGATGCATTTACCAGTTTTAGCTAAAAAGGCATGTTTGTATATAGTTTGCAGATATCCGACTGAACTTTATTTCTCTGTAAGACAGTATTAGCGTACTACTACATACTAAATAATAACAATTGTAACTATATTTTGTTGCCAAGACAACAATGTGGCAGGCAGAGTACTTTGATGTGTTACTCATTAAGTAAACTTCTTGCTGTGGTTAGCACTGTAACCTCAGTTAAATTTGGCAAAGCCGTTCTGAATCAGCCATTTTACTAATAAACTGTATATGACATGAAAAGGACTGGATTTCAGTTTTCTTATAAAGAACTTTATATTATATAAGACAAACTTTTCATTCCTTTTGATCAGATTTATTGGTGATTTGTTTAAAAAAAATGCAGAAAAAGATTTTATAGGTGGCTATGTTGTTTAAACATTTTCCTTTTGTTTTAATAATCCTGGATCATTGTGGAACTCAGCAACCTTTGTATGGAAGTGTGATTGGATGCTTGTATGTGTATGTCATATCTTATATATGAATATGAACTCTATGCAGGTCTGTACACCTTATAGACCAGGGGTGGGCAACTCCAGGCCTCGAAGGCCGGTGTCCCTGCAGGTTTTAGATGTTTCCTTGAACCAACACAGCTGATTTAAATGGCTAAATTAGCTCCTCAACATGTCCTGAAGTTCTCCAGAGGCCTGGTAACGAACTAATCATGTGATTCAGGTGTGTTGACCCAAGGTGAGAGCTAAAACCTGCAGGACAGCGGCCCTTGAGGCCTGGAATTGCCCACCCCTGTTACAGACTATAGATTTAGACTATAGGTAAACAGCTACGTGCTACTATTCAAATGCACTTAAATAACTGATCATTAGTTAGTGAGAGCACTTTTATAAAAACAGAGGTTTTGCCTCTACACCCACAACTGCAGTTTGGCCCACAACAACAACCTCATCAAGTTTGCTGATGACACCACAGTAGCCCCCTAAAATATAAGCTGTTTTTACTCAGGTTTTAACATTCCAGCTTTTTAGTATAACGTTCACATCATGTCCAGTTGTGCCAATAAGTAACTGTCCACAGAAATCACTGCGAGGTAGTGAGTAGATGTCCTGTACCTGCCTCCTGGACATTCTACCAAGCCAGCTGTCTCTTACTTGAAGCAAAGGGAGTAGCTGAGTACAATAAAAACTAGTAAACTATCTCAGCATGCTGCCGTCTCATATTTAAAAGTAGATATATATGAATGTTTTTATCTTAGTGGAAATTGGAAACTGAGTTGATCTGATAAGGGAGAAGGGGTAGATGTATTCTGTGTACAGGAAGCTGTGTGCCGATGTTGTCAAAAACGGAAGAAAGAAAGATAGATGAAGGTTATTGATTAGTTCTGCATTTTCTCACTATATGCCTTTGCCATACCACAGCAAAATAAGTTTGTTCTTAAATACGAATCTGACATGGATTGTGAAAATGGAGCTGATACTTCGACCAGTAGTAAGTAAATCAATTTATTTATAAGATTTTCATGCTGTCAATGTATATGTTTTATTCTAGCTTTAAGTATGAGTTTGCACTGAAAACCCCACCTTGGTAGATATTCTTGGAATCAGGTGGAGGATTTTTTTTTTTTAAACAAACTATTAGGGAATAAACTGCATTCAAAGTTTATTTTTTCAACCACTAACACAATTAAAATTATGTAATAATTTTATTTAATAATTATAAAATATTGAATAGCTTCTTCTTTTAAAGACCTCAGTATCAGGGCTTTCTTCTTCTAAATTCAGCTAAAACTGAGGTCATTGTACTTTGCCTGAAAAAATGCAGAAATATGGTCTCTAATCTACGGAAGAGGATTAGGGCCACCGGGGCAAAAAAGTGGGCACGTCTGTTTTTTCTTTTCCAGAATTCTGAGATTAAAGTCAGAATTCTGACGTTTTTCTCAGAATTCTGGAAAAGAAAAAAAGATGTGCCCACTTTTTTTCCCCCGGTGGCCCTAATCCTCTTCCATACTAAACAGATTCTTACTCTGGATGGCATTATCTTGGCCTCGAGGAACACTGTGAGGAACCTTGGAGTCATTTTTGTCCTTCAGTGCAGGTATTAAACAAATATGTAGGGCTGATTTCTTCCATTTGCCTAATATCACTAAAATTAGAAACATCTGGTCTCAGAGTGACACTGAAAAACTAGTTCATGCATTTACTACTTCTAGGCTGGACTACTGTAGTTCATTATTATCAGGATATCCTAAAAACTTCCTGAAAAGCTTTTAGTTGATCCAAAATGCTGCAGCAACAGTACTGACAGGGACTAGAAAAAGAGAGCATATTTCTCATATATTGGCTTCCCTTCATTGGCTCCCTGTTTATTCCAGAATCTAATTCAAAATCCTTCTCCTCGCATACACGGTCTTAAATAATCAGACAAGAATAAATAGTGCCATAGGACCCCAGTAGATGATTTTTCTTTTTTTTTCCTTTCTTTTTTTTTGTTACTTTCGAACATTATAAACAATGACAGGTGGTGGATTGGCCAGATGCTGGCTGAAGTGTAATAACTAGGGCTGGGCGATATGGCCCAAAATTCATATCTCGATATCCTTTAGCTGGATGGCGATATACAATATATATCTTGATATTTCTTTAAAGCCATATAGTAGGAACAAAAAGAGAGTTCTCAGTCATGCTGTGTCCCAGATCTCACACAGGCACTTTTATTAACATACAGCGCAGATGTACATCAAAAAATTGGTCAGAAATAAATTATCAGCAATTATTAAATAATAATGCTCCATAAATAAAGTAAAACAATGTTGTTTTTGTGCATAACAAAAAGCTCACAATTGTGCAGTCAAAATGTAAACTAAAAATACGCTGAGCATAATAACAAAGACAAACAGATTTCCCAGCTGCTTTGTTCCCAAGTTCTACTGCGCGACTGACAGCCTGGAGTTTGAAATCTGCTTCGTAACCGTGTCTCTTAACAGGTACCATTTGTGGTCCTAATACACACACACAATACGGTATTATTACGGTAATATTACTCTGCAAGGCTCCTGACTACCGCAGCCGTAATGCTCCCACAATCCATCAAGCAGTGCAGCTTCGCAGCTTACCAAAGTCGCACTAAAACAGTTTTTGACAGATTGCTGCCCGCCATGTACCACATAAAATCAGTTCGCGGTCAGTAAGCACAACCAGAATTCATAAAAAAGGCGCACTGTCGATTTTTGACAAAATGAAAAGATTTTAGTGTACGGTTATAGTCGGAAAAATACGGTATACGAGTTTTGTAAGGTAGTTTGTTTCGGGGCAGAAGGCTGGAAGACTTCGCGGTCTGGGATACAGCATACAGTTTCACACACTTTTTATTTTGCACTTTATGGCGCTGTTGTAAATGGTGAAAACACTAGTACTGCTAGCTGCACGCCGTCGATGCGTTAACAAGCTAACTGCTAACGCTAACCGCAACGCTAACGTGTTATCCTCTTTGATAGCTTCTGTGTCCATCTTGTCGTTGCCTGCAGGTGAAGCAATGGGGGAGGGGGAGTTGTGTTCAGTGAAGGAGAGAGGCGAGGCAGAGTAACTTTGCGTAGAGACAATAGTGGACGAAAGAGAGACAAACTTGCGGTTCCACAAGTATAATTATAACGTAACATAGACTATATTTTCACATCTCATATCTCGTCTAAAAATATATCAATGTATTAAAAATCTCAATATTACGGAGCCCTGCAGGGGACATGGGAGAAAAAAAAATTAAGACGGACTTTTGCGAGATCTCGCAAAACAAACTCGGGATCTCGCAAAACTTTTGCGAGATCTCGCAAAACAAACTCGGGATCTCGCAAAACTTTTGCGAGATCTCGCAAAAGTTTTAGCCGCATTCTTCGGATGCCGGCTCGAAGCCGACCGGGAGGTCAAAGCACAATGTGCCGGGAAAGCGGTGTTCCTCCCGGCTGTATTAAACTTTTGCGAGATCTCGGAAAAGTTTTGCGAGATCCCGAGTTTGTTTTGCGAGATCCCGAGTTAGTTTTGCGAGATCTCGCAAAAGTCCGTCTTAATTTTTTTTTCTCCCATGTCCCCTGCGGGGCTCCGTACAATATATCACCCAGTCCGAGTAATAACTTTCCCTCATCCACCCATCAGGTGGATGAGGGAAAGGGGAGGCAGGAGGAGGAAAGACCCGAGGCGGCCGCTGGCCCGAGTGTCAGGTGAACTTCAGGTAAGAAGTTATGACCTGCAGTCTATCTGGATCAGATATAAACCAAGTTTAGGTGTAGTCATAGCTGGACTGGCGATTGGGCATACCGGGCATTTGCCCGGTGGGCCGATGGTGATTTTTCGTTGTTATGGGCCGATGATTTTTTTTTTTTTTTTCTGGTAACGGTATAAACAATGAAAGGTGGTGGATTGGTCAGATGCTGGCCGGTGTGTAAAAATAACTCAGTTGTTTGGTGGTGGCTATTGCGGAGCTTCCACAGATTCAGTAACATTAGCAAGTGGTGGAGGACAGCAGGTGGATGAGAGAAAGGGGAGGCAGGAGAAGGAGAGACCCGAGGCAGCCGCTGGCCCGAGTGTCAGGTGAACTGAACTTCAGGGAAGAAGTTATGACCTGCAGTCTATCTGGGTCAGATATGAACCAAGTTTAGGTGGAGTTTATTTTCGTTGTGCTGACTTTTTACAGTCAGTTACAATAACTCGTACTGCGTACTAGCTAGCATGACGGAGTTTCTATACAGCTGGGTGGGTGCTATGATGTTACTGATAGTGAACTTTATTTTATTCATAAGGTTAGTTAGTAGAGTTGCCAACCGTCCCGTAAAAAGACGGAATCGTCCCGCATTCAGAGAAAATATTACGCGTTTCGTATTGAGCTGAAAAGGAACACAGTTTGTCCTGTACTTCACTAGGATGGAAAAAGACACAAAGCTGGATTTATTCTGTCTTTACGCTGTCAGCTGCCTCCTCTTCATTCATTCTTTCCCCTCCCTCTCCTGTTTCTACTTCAATTAATATGATCATGAAACTGATCAATGATCAGCTGATCAGCTTTTCTCTCTTGTTTATCGCCCACTTTGCGCCAGAAAGAGGAAACCAGCGGATGTCGCGTTAAACAACAGCAGCATGTTTAAGCTTGATCAGCTGTTGTTAGAATTTATTTAATATTAATTTCAAGTATCAGCTGATGTTTGCTGGAGCCACAGCTGCAAAAAAGCTGCTGGTCATGATATGGTTTGGATTTGTGGTGAGAGGGAAACATGAAGATGGATCCAGGAGATGTCCTTACTGAATCATCAGAGCTGAACCGGTGATGGACAAACGGGTTCACCTTTTAGGTTACATGAATGAGTTAAAGGGAAGTTATGAACTGTTTCTGAGAGACAAATAACACCAGGATCCTTTTTTACGCTGACAGCTGGTAACTGTGCAGGGGCGGATCTAGCAAAGTTTTGCCAGGTTTTGCCAGGTAGGGCATTAACAGGGAAAAGGGGGCACAAAGAAATACGTTCTTATTCTCATTTAAAATGTCTCGCTTTCATTAAATAATTATCTGAAGATTACAACCAAAGTTTTTATCTGACGTAAAATGTATAGAAATCATACATATACCACCAAGACAGTGTACATCACTTTCACAACAGCGTCTGTTTTCATTCAAAGGCTTTATAGCTTTTCCTATAATACCTGGGGTGCCGGTCTCTAGTCAAAATGCCCAGGCCAATTTTTTGTCCCAGTCCAGCCCTGGGTGTAGTTTATTTTCGTTGTGCTAAGTTTTTACTGTCAGTTACAATAACTCGTACTGCGTACCAGCTAGCACGACGGAGTGTGCAGCTGGGTGGGTGCTACAATGTTACTGATAGTGAACTTTATTTTATTCATACGGTTAGTAGTTGCTAACCGTCCCGTAAAAAATGGTATCGTCCGGTGTTCAGAGAAAATACTACGCGTTTTCAGCGGCCTCTACTGAAAAACCAGGAAATAAACAGAGTCAATATTTTGGCCCGCTGGTCTCATCCCTACAAGCCACAGCTGTCAGCATCCTTATTGACTTTGCCACCCTGCCCCCTGTGTTTCAGATTACCTGGTGTCACAGATTAACTGGTGTTGTTCAAACAGATGTGTCGTAGACTTGCTTTTCGAGGAGCCGCTACTGACAATCCAGGAAATGAATGCAGTCAATATTCCATCTTTAAATATACATTTCTAAGATGGTTTTTTAAACCTGTGATCTGTGCAATCTTTATGGTTTAGCACACCAACTAATGCTCTTTTATCAGTCTGCTAATACACATCTGGTAAGAGATACAGATGCATAAAAAGTCACACCAAATGATTCCTGAACAGTTCTTACCCTACAAATGTAACCACACTGAACTCAAAAACCACTAAACCCATTTGTACTTTCTCTTTATTTATCCCTCAATACATTTTTTATTCTCATGTTGGTGTTTATAGTATTATTATTATGCATGAGTCCATATCCTGGCAGTGCAGCATAATTTTCATTTTACATTCTGATATAATGACAATAAATGTAATTTTCTTATCTGTTTGATTCCTGCACACAGAAAGAAAACTCTGCAGACTGGTTGCTTTGAGCTTTGCACTTCTGTGTATTCTTCAAGCTACACTCAACATTTCACTGCGACTGCCTTTTTGTGAGTCAATTTACATTTTCTTTGTAATGTGACCATAAATTCACCATCTGAATAATATAAGAACAGAATGACAGAGAATTACTGTTACAGTTTGAAGAATTGCAATGAATTTAACTTGAATCAGGTTCATTCATGTGGCACTCTGGTGGTGTAGTTACTTAAGGAAATGTTTGCTCTTACAGACAGTTCTGATACAACAACAACACCAGATTGTGAGGCCATTATTAAAAACTTGACTAAAGAAGAAGACATTAAAATGAATGAATTAGGTGAGTGTAACGCTAAACAGTATTATCATTATTATCATTGCTGTTTGTTATTTTCTTGAGCATAATTTTGAAGGTTCAGTTTTACTGTCCTTTGCAGCTCGCTATATCCAACAAGGATGGATATACTTCAAACACAGTTTATATTACGTTTCATCTACTGAAAACACCTGGAATGACAGCAGAGAGGACTGTCTGCAGAGAGGGGCAGACCTGGTGATTATCAACAGCAGAGAGGAACAGGTACAGTATATAGGAGCAAAATCTGTTTCTGAGACACAAAGACAAAAGTGTAAAACTCAGATGTATTTTATATTATTGTTCATTTCTTTTTCTGTGAATAAGAACTTCATAAGAGAGTTTAAAAATCGGACATGGATTGGACTGACTGACGCAGAAAAAGAACAGACATGGAAATGGGTGGATGGGACTACACCTACCATCAGGTTTCACACTTTATGTTTGTTACATGACTCTTTCATAAATTATTATTGGTAACTTGCATTTTAAGATAAAGTGTAGGTGTAAATTCTTGTCCTTGTGTGTAGGTGTTTGTTCAGTACGGTGGCCCCTAGAGACAAAGCACGTACAAACTCCAAAACACTTGCAAACTCCAAAACACTTGCAAACTCCAAAACACTTGCAAACTCCAAAACACATGCAAACTCCAAAACACTTGCAAACTCCAAAACACATGCAAACCCCAAAACACAACGGAAGTGCTCCAGGACGCTAGGGGCAGTGTTGAGCTCGATTTGCAAAATAAACGGCAAGTGTGTCTGTATGGGACAGTGTAGTCTCCGTCGCGCTTCCCAGGTTGCCTAGCAACCATGATACTAACCGCTGGAAACGTGTCATACAACTTGGCTTGACAGAAATGAAGGAGAACATATTTTGTTCATTTGTTTGTTTGTTTCTATAAGAGCTTTGTGTGATTTGATAAGTATCTGAGGCTGAGACCACAGGACAGTAAAACATGATTTTTGGGCTTCATTTCTGTACTGAACAGTCATTTAAGATTAGTTAGTAAATAACAATTAGCTAATGTTGTTCATGAGACTAAAGTCATATCACTTTGGTAATGTAAATATAATATGGCCAATATTATAGTTATTATATTAATCATTATTGGCTATTACAGCAGTGAACATGAACTCATGTCAAATACTGAGCCTCAGTACAGATTCAAGTTGCAGTTATTTATGTCTTATCACCTTAAATCTTCACTCAAAGACAAGTATCTTTGACAGTGCATATATAGGTGTATCATATATAAGAGACAAATGTTGTTCCTTCAGTATGTTGGCATTACTAAATTTGGCTCATTGCTTACATATATTTATAAAAAGAAAATGTACGAGCTGTGATAACTGTTTCTGATAAAATGAAGAGTAGACTGATATATTAAATATTCCTTTATTGGGTGTGAAAATCAGACCATGTCATAACTGCTTTAAGTCATACAGAATAGATATCAGAGCCTTAAACAGGCTGACTTCTGCTAAATGGGTCAAACTGGGCAGAAAGTCTACAAACACATAACATCCTTATAGAATGTGATGTAACACTATAGATCAACTTACCTCAGAATATATAAAGCATATAAACAATTACAGCAATATGATGCAACAAACACAGCAGTGCTAATAATCCAAAATACTCAAAGCTTCATAGAACTGAAACAAACATTTATTTTTAGCTCCATTCTGCTGCTCATACATACTTTAGGTTTCTGAATATTAAACTTGTTGCTGCCTTTCATAGTGTGTAACTTGAAGGCCCTGAGTACTTTCTCCCACACTGAAAACACTGGAATGATACAATTACTTGAACATTACCTAATAAGACTGATTCAGGACAGAAAATTAGTTATTTAAACTTTCCTAGCAGTCCTTCACAAACAGGGAACAGTCTGTCTATTCTCTCCATCTGTCAGCTGCTGCTGGCTCTTCCTCCTCCTCTTCCTCACACACTGCTGAGTTTGTCCTGGTGGATCATCAGGGGTGCAAAGCCTCACAGATGATGTGCAGCAGTGGGTCCCTCAGTCTGTCCTCACTCTGGACACTTGCAGTTGTCACACATGGAAATCAAATGTGTGATAAGCTGCAGGATTCAAACACAAGTGTGACTTATTAATGAATGTTCATACTTTTATTACACAATCAGAGAGAAAGAAAAAGAGAGAGAGTGCAGGACAGACAGACAGGTGACAGTCTCAGGTGTATACACTGCTACAAAACAGCACAAAAGAAGGAGGATTGTGTTATTACGAAACAAGAAGAGTTCCCAGATGGTACAGTGGACACATGTGTGACTCCTGTGATTAAAGCATCTTTCTTTCAGCTTAACGAGTGAACCGTCAGCTCGTTCAAACACGTTAAAGTCTGTTTGGCTCGACACCACCGAACAGAGGCAGCAATATAACATAGCTAACATTAACAGTGC
This sequence comes from Simochromis diagramma, assembly GCF_900408965.1. Taxonomy (NCBI): domain Eukaryota; kingdom Metazoa; phylum Chordata; class Actinopteri; order Cichliformes; family Cichlidae; genus Simochromis; species Simochromis diagramma. The sequence goes on from NW_024386792.1 coordinate 15,121,131, forward strand.
AGTGAATCCTGCTTGTGCCGTGATATTCAGGACTGCAAACCGAGCAGCATCACTAACTTTCAGCTTGTTGTGTTTGTGGATATATGACTGACTTTAATTATCCATAAATCATCACATTCTCTGTAAGATTAAAGTCAACTATTGAACGGCGTATATTTTGAAGGAAAGGCTTTAAAACCAAGTTAGTACAAACATCGCTAATGTCACATAACTTTCCCGACATGTGGCCAACAGTAATGTTTTAATGTTCTTCATTATAAAAACATTTGCGCATAAATAAGTGACATAATATTCAGTACTTACTTCTGAAAGTTTACTCTTCGTCCGCTCGCTTCCGCCGCTTTTTTTCGGCAAAATTATCCACACCACCGCTGCGCTATGAAGTCTGGGATATGTTGGGCCATGAAGGCTACACCGACCCATCCTTAAAATTCTGCGAAATTAATGGCGCATTTGAGGGCCGCATTTCGAGCAGCCTTGGTCGTATCGCTGTGACGTAATCGGCCTTAAAATGCGGCCTTTAAGGCTGCAGACCCCAAATCCGGTCATTGGTACTTCCTGGCTTGTGTAGTTACTAGGTAACAAAAGCTCAACACTGCCCCTAGCGTCCTGGAGCACTTCCGTTGTGTTTTAGAATTTGCAAGTGTTTTGGGGTTTGCATGTGTTTTGGAGTTTGCAAGTGTTTTGGAGTTTGCATGTGCTTTGTCTCTAGGGGCCACCGTAGTTCAGTATACCATGACTTCAGTGTCAGTATAAAATGGTTAGTCTTTTTTTCTGTTTTTGTGTTCAGCTTCTGGTACATCGGCGAGCCTAACAATGTTGATGGAGGTGAAGATTGTGGAGAAATCTATTTCTATAAAAGAGAAAACTCCTGGAATGATGCACCATGTGGCAGAAAAAATGTCTGGATTTGTGAAAAAAATTTATAGATAATTTAACCCACCAGAAAATATTAAGATGTAAAATCATGACAAATAAATGTAGTCATATAATATCACCATTCATTTCAGGTAGTCAGCTGATTTTAAGTGAAAGCAGAGAGGCAGAAGAAAAGACAACCAACATAATACTTTGTTTATAAAGTTGGTGTGCAGGCTGTTGTCTGTATGTTATACACAGAAAAATATTTAAATACTGTTCAAATTATGTGATTATCTTCTTTTTATACATATAAAATTTACCTCTGTTCCAGAGTTTTCTGCCATAAGTGGTACAAAAACGTTCCATAAATGTGTTGGCAGCACTGATTTGCTTCGAGCAAACATAATCATGTGTGTTTGCAAATAATATCAAAAATACTTTATTCATTACATTATAACAGCAAGAACTGTTTCTCGAGTTATGTGTGACAACATGAGCCTGGTTACTGGAAAACAAGTAAATGACTTCAATAGTTTGGAAACTAAATGAGAAAAATGCAAATACCCATGTGGAAGATTGTCACAGTTACCATTTTTTAAGGGTGCCAGAAAAAAACCAAATTATTTGTAAAAAGAATGATGTGAAGTTGTCTGACTGCTTGTATTCAGTGCCATTTTGTTATTACCACATATACTTCATTAAAAGGCCTGGAATCGCTTTTTCTTATTAAAAAACCCATTGCCATTTTACATGCAACATCTGTTTATGTTTAATGATCTACAGAATTATGAAAACAGCACACATAGCATTACAACAGGTAATCATGTACAGGTACTCAGAATTCTCACAGCCAGAAGGCATGCATGTGGTTACGTTAATTAGGTTGGTGATTCTAAATGTAAATAAGTACAAGCGAGCATATTCTTAGTATGGATATAAGCCTTTATCGTTTGTTTGTTTGTTTGTTCATTTATTTCAAACATGCAAACAATATACAGGTAGATTTAATAAAGAAGATAAGAGAGAGAAAAAAATACTAAACAAAAGTCAATACATTTCAATATTGCTACCGTTCTGATTCATTTACATGTTGAAAGGGAGTGGTGCCACTAGCAGCAGCAATTAGACAGAATTCAGTAATTAAGGGCATAAAATGCAAGAACGTGGAGCATAAAATCAGCCTTTATGTGGATGATATGTTACTCTTTCTCCAAAATTCACAAACCAATATCTCTGGGGTGATTGAATTGATAAACTCTTTTGCAAGAATATCAGATTACTCAATTAACTGGTCAAAATCTACAGTCCTACCGATTAATTGCTCCCTCCATAATTCCTCTTCTACACCACTGCAATCGGGAAATATAAAATATTTAGGTATTAATGTTTCTCCCAAGCTTGCAGATCTAACTAAATTAAACCATATCCCACTTTTAAAGAAGGTAGAAGATGATCTGGCTAGGTGGAAATGTCTACCCATATCACTCATGGGAAGGGTTGCCGCTATAAAAATGATGTCTTACCAAAAATAAATTATTTATTCTCAATGATCCCAACTAAACCGCCACAAGATTGGTTCAGATCTCTAGATTCATGTATGTCCAAATTCCTTTGGAAAAATAAACCCCCACGTATAAGCTTAAAAACACTACAAAAGACCAAGGATAAAGGAGGACTAGAACTACCTAACTTTCAGCACTACTTCTTAGCCAACAGGCTTCAGTTTATCTCAGGATGGCTAAAACATACCCTCTTAGATGAACCTTGGCTAGATGTAGAACAAGCACTTTGCAATAATCTAGAGATCTCAGACCTAACATTTATCAGCTCAAACATCCAACGACATGAATACTTTAAAAGCATCAACATCAGCTCTTCTCTGACAGCATGGTGGGAGTTTCTAAAATTGACGGTGTCTTCATTAATCCCATGCAAACATACACCTATCTGGAACAACCCTGACATATTACAAAACAATAATATGATAAACTTTTCAGATTGGAGTGGTAAAGGAATCAAATATTTAGAACATATATATATATGTATATATATATATATATATATATATATACACATATATGTATACACACATATATGTATACACACATATATATGTACACACATATACATATATCACTGACTTTCAGCTTGTTGTGTTTGTGAATATATGACTGACTTTAATTATTAAACATTCGCACATAAATAAGTGACGTCATATTCAGTATTTTTGACAGTTCACTCTTCGGCCACTCCATCTTATTAGGGAAATTCCATATACATAAATGTAAATTTCAAAACTCAACCCCATCATTTAATTTGTTTTTGATTGAAATTAAATATTACTTAAACTCTCTTAAATTAACTTCCAATAAAGAAGGTTTATCATTGATTGAAATTCATTCAGAAATTTTTAAGGAATGAGCTGTCACAACTTTCAAGTACAAAGTTGTTATGAAGTCTGTCACATTCCCCCCCCCTTTTTTTCTTTTTTTTATGCTTTATTTATTTATCCTTCTTATTTCATTGTACTGTATATTGTTACTGTTATTTGCCTTGTATGTCTACTGTACAAACTGAACTGGAATGACTGACTGTTCGCTTTATAAGTTCAATAAAGTCTGGAAGGAAAAAAAAACCTCTTCGGCCGCTCCCTTCTGCCGTATTTTGCGGCAAAATTATCCACACCCACCGCCGCGCTATGAATTGTGGGATATATGGGACCACGAAGCGTGCACCGGACCACGCTTGATACTTGGGGAAATCGACGGCGCATTTGGAGTATGCATTTGAAGTACACTTCGAATTGGGACAGCCGTCGTCGCGTAGCGGTGACGTAACCGCACTTGAAATGCGTACTTCAAGCATGCAGACCCTGAATTGGGACACAGCCTATGACCTATGAGCGCTTTGGCACGGGTGAGGTGCTCAAGGCAGCACCGCTGCTTGTTGAGAGTAAGAGCGATACGCGTTTGCACGTCAAAAAGTCGTCATAAATAAGTCTCCAATAATACCAGAAAAAGTCGCCAGATTTGTCGCTAGTCACTTTTTAGAAAAAAAGTCGCTAAAGGGGTCTGAAAACTCGCTAAATATAGCGACAAAGTCGCTAAGTTGGCAACACTGTCCGACACTAGTCTTTCCTTCTGTCTTACAGTTATATTGGCGGTTGGCAAACAAGTGAAAGGTGCATTACCGCCACCAACTGGTATGGAGTATGGTCTGGAACGACGCCCAAAAAAAAAAAAAAAAAAAATTCTCAAATCCTGCCAAACAGGTTCCCCTCTTTTAAAAACTGAAATAAGGCCTGATAACTTTTACTTCCCGATTCCTTCCGCAACAACTCAACCAGATCCAGTTTGATTTTTAGGTTACAAAGAGTTTGAATCAAATGTCTCCTCTCAACCTGATACCTCTGACACTGCAACATGACATGTTCTATAGTTTCCTCTACCCCACAGTAATCACATTTGCCAGTACTATGTTTCCCAATCATGAATAACGTATTATTCAAGCCAGTATGTCCAAATCTCAGTCTGGATATGATCACCTCCTCCCTCCTAGTCCGTCCTGCATTCCTCATTCCTCCCACCCTCCTTTGAATCTTATACAACCATCGTCCCTTCCTTTCCTCCTCCCACTGCTTTTGCCATCTTGCTCTCATATCTTGTCTTACCATACTCCTTATCTCTGCTTGGCCAAAACTAACAGCCATGTCAACCACCCCATGTTTTACGGCCTCCTTTGCTACTCTATCTGCCTTTTCATTTGCCCACACACCATAGTGTGCTGGCACCCACAAAAACACGACAGCAAGTCCCATCATGCGTATCCGGAAAAGTGACTGCTGAATTTCCGCCAAAACATCTGCTCTACTGTCTGAGTGATTATGCTGTAGACTGACCAACGATGAACTTGAATCAAATGATAGCATGTAAAGGTCTCACGTCCTCCACCCACTGAACAGCCAATAATATTGCGATCATTTCCCCAGTGTACACAGAAAGCCCATCACTAATCCTTCTACCCATTTCCACCGAAAACTCTGGGACCACGACTGCAACACCAGTTTGACCAGTTGTGTTCTTCGAGGCGTCTGTATATATTTGAACATAACTATAATATTGGTCAATGCAAACCTGTACCGCATGAGAGTTCAAAGGAAATGCCCTATCCTCATTCTTCTTGTTCAACAATGTTAAGTCTACCGTAGCACCAGGAAGTAGCCATGGAGGTACTGCCGGTAACGGCACTCTGTGACTAATGTCTAACTGATCCAGATTAACTGCTGTCGCTTGTCTCCCCACAATCCATCCAAAGCTCTTCTTTTCCCTCCTTTCTTTCTCCCAGCAAGGCTTAAGTACTTCATGCGTTGGGTGATCCTGCCCGTGGCCCTGTAAATTAGCCCAATAATTAAGTGTGAGCTGCTCCCTTCTCAGTCCCAACGGCATCTCTCCCATCTCCACCTGTAAAGCTGCTGTTGGAGTTGTTTTAAATGCACCTGTGCAAATTCGTAGTGCCTGATACTGAATATGGTCTAACTTTACCAGAGTTGTGTCTGCTGCTGAGTTATATGCTACACACCCATAATCCAACAGTGATCTGACCAACCCGGTGTATATGGCCCTCAAAGACATTCTATCCGCTCCCCAGTCCCTCCCAACTAAACATCTCATTATGACACTAGTCTTCTATCAGGTAGCTCCTAAAGAACACTTCTGAAGAAAGTATCTGATGAGTAACAGGTGTGCCAGGTTCAGTGACTCACTGCCCCGCCTACCTATACAAAAAGGGAGGTACCAAAAAAAAAAAAACACATACAGACAAAAACACCACATAACCAGAACCCAACTCCTAACACCATTTAGTTTTCCCAGTTTAGGTTTGTTCAGTAGCTTCTCTCTTCTCATTTTCTGTTTTTGTCATTCTGCCACTTGTAAATAAACTCTCACTCATATTATCAGTCATTGCCTGAATTTTGGGCCCTTTTCCTCCAACACCACATGACTCCAAAGTATGTTTCAGCATTATGGCGTGGGTATGTGTGGCTGCCAGCAAAATGAGGCCACTAGAATTTATTGATGATGTAAGTGCTGAAAGAAGCAGTAGAATAAATTGGGAAATGAACAGATCTCTCTGCTCACATTCAGCCAAATGTTGCAACACTGATCGGACAGCACTTCACAGTACAAATGGATATTGCAGAAGAACCTCAAGACTTTTTCATAACAAAGAAATGAGATATTCCTTAATGGCCATTCAACCCAACAGTGCATGGTATTCCATTATTAATTACAAAAGCGAATGCAGAAAGAGCCACAAACAAGCAGCATTTGAAGGTGGCTCCATTAAAGGTCTAATTGAGGAAAAACATTTGATGACGTCCTTGACTTTTAGACTTCATTTAGTCATGGCTGCAAAGTTTCTTCATCCAAGTATTAAAAAAAAACCTTTATATTTAAATGTATCTTTTCCCATTGCCAATGTGAGGAATCTTGGAGTCATTAAACAAATAGGCACCAGCGGGGATGTAACGTGCCGCTTAAGCTGCGAGGCGTGAAAAATGGGATTGACCTTCATAGCTGTTGGAAGCTGTAGACGATAAGTAACCGGGTTGTTTATTTACTCATGGCTGCAAAGGTTCTTCATCCAAGTATTTAAAACAATCTTTATATTTAAATGTATCTTTGTTTTCAGCATTAACACTGTCAGGAATTTTGGAGTCATTCAACAAATATGTAGGGCTCTTTCTTCCATTTGCACAATATCTATAAAATTAGAAACATCCTGTCTCAGAGTGACGCCGAAAAACTGGTTCATGCATTTACTTCTTCTATGTTCGACTACTGTAATTCATCATTATCAGGATGTCCTATAAACTTCCTGAAAAGTGTTTGATTTGATTCAAACTGCTGCAGCAAGAGTACTGACAGGGAATAGAAAGAGAGAGCATATTTATCCTGTGTTGGCTTCCCTTCATTGGCTCCCTGTTAAATCCAGAATCAATTTCAAAATCCTGTTCCTCACATACAAGGTCTTTTATAATCAGGGCTCATCTCATCTTAATGACCTTATAGTAACATGTCACGCTATTAGAGCACTTCACTGTCAGACTTCAGGCCTACTTGTTGTTCCTAGAGTTTTTAAAAGTAGAATGGGAGGGAGAGCTTTTGATTTTCAGGCCCCTCTTCTGTGGAACCAGCTTCCAGTTTGGATTCAGGAGACAGACACTATCTCTACTTTTTAGATTAGGCTTTAAACTTTACTTTTTGCTAAAGCATATAGTCAGAGCTGGATCAGGTGACCCTGATACCTCCCTTATTTATGCTGCAATAGGTGTAGGCTGCAGGGGAATTCCCATGATGCATTTAGTGTTTCTTCTTTAGTCACTTTTCCAACCCACTATGTGTTTATACACTTCTCTGTATTTAATTATTAGTTATTATTAATCTCTGGCTCTCTTTCAGAGCAAGTATTTTGTCCCGTTTTTCTCCCCTCACCCCAACTGGTGGCGGCAGATGGTCGCCCCTCCCTGAGCATGGTACTGTTGGAGGTTTTTTCCTGTTAACAGGGAATTTTTCCTTCCTACTGTTGCCAACAATACTACACTCAAAAGGATGTAACAATGGCAGTTTATTTGACTTATGATTACAGTTATCAATTTTTGAACACTTTTGGACAATTCAGTGTTTAAATAATGGTGCAAGTAATGGTCAAGTTGCAGATTTCAGCATCAGTGATGTTGAGATCTGAAACTTGACATGACAAACATACACCCTAAGACTATCTTTAGGATAAAGAACAACCAGTTCTAGAAGTGATGATGTGGCACAAACAGTACAGATGTCAACATCAGAGGTGTACTTATAAGTGACTTAGGAGTGAGCAATGAATATACCAGATGCCCTTTATCCAGTCATTCTCCTTATGTATGGACATTGCTTGTGGTGTAAAGTGTCCAAAGTATTAATACTCTTTGCTGACGATACAAACATCTTCTGCTCTGGTGATGATATGCAGAATTTATTGGAGGATATGACTAATGAAATAAGTAAAGTGAAGTTCTGGCTTGATAAAAACAAATTATCATTAAATTTGAATAAATCTAAACTTATGTCATTTGGAAATAGTAGTTTAAATACTAATGCTAAGATTCAAATAAATGGTGTTGATATTGAAAGAGTCAGTGAAAATAAATTTCTGGGGGTAATAATAGATGAAAAACTTAACTGGAGGCCTCACGTAAGATACATTCATTCCAAAGTATCACAAAGCATTGCAATACTAAACAAGGCAAAGCAGGTATTAGACAGAACATCACTTCATATTCTCTACTGTTCACTGATTTCACCATACATAAGCTATTGTGCAGAGGTCTGGGGCAACAACTATAAAACCACATTGCCTTCACTTTTTACTCTTCAAAAAAAAGCAGTTCGAATCATCCACAGTGCAGGTTATAGGGAACATACAAACTCACGATTTTTGCAGTCTGAAATATTGAAAATTGTCGATCTAGTGAAATTCCAAGCAGCACAAATTCTATTCAAAGCAAAAAATAAAGAACTGCCAGGTAATATTCAGAGTATGCCTTTTTGAAAGAAGTTATAATTTAAGGGGTTTTTTGTAACTTCAAAACAGGGAAGGTGCGTACTACAAGAAAAAGCTTTTGTGTTACTGTGCATGGAGTGAAACTGTGGAACAGTTTGAATATGGAATTAAAGCAATGTCCAAACATAAAACAGTTCAAAAGGAGATATAAAAATGTGATTTTCTCGAACTATAAAGACAAGGGAAATATTGAAATTAAGTGAATATCTCTATTTAAAAAATTTCATGATGTGATATTATAGTATATAGTATATATTATATCAGAAATCTGTTCACTATTTTTATTACAGATTATATCAGTAAGGAAGCTGACTAAAAGAGTAACGTCACAACAATATGATTGGTCACTTGCAATATTGAACGTGGAATAACATTTTCATGATGATCTGGGAACAACACCAACACGACGATATCAGATCATCCGCGTTTACGTCTTTGTGTGGAATCCGTGTACCTGCTCTCATTTACTGTTTGGTGGTTGTTGAAAAAGTTTTCTGAGCTTTAACCTGAGATTATGAGATTCTGGCAAAATACATTTATATTTAAAAGACGATTCAGGATTTAAATTATGTAAGATGTAAGATGGCGCCGGTGAGGTCGGCTGCCGTCACGACTGCTCCGACCACTTTTTCTTTGTCTTTGTTTTTTAAGTTAGTTTTCAGCGTTTCTAAATCGGCAAAACCATCACCATTGGGTACATTAGGTATGACAGTGACACTCTTGTTTCTATTGGTATACAATGTACTCACAATTCGAAGTTTTTAACTCCGGACCCGAGCTGGCCGAGTGAGATCTCGAGGGAGAACAAAGAGAAGCGGCGGCGGCCTAGAGGGAAGCGAGCCGGCGTCAGGAACAGGCTGAGAGCTCGTGCACACCGCACACCTCTGCCTAGCATCCTGCTCGCCAACGTCCAGTCACTGGAGAACAAGCTTGACGACCTCAGGGCCAGGGTAAAGTTCCAGAGAGACATTCGGGACTGCAATCTCCTCTGCTTCACCGAGACATGGCTGAACCCAGCGGTGCCGGACCACGCCATCCAGCCGGCCGAGTTCTTCTCGGTTCACCGCATGGACAGGACACGGGACTCGGGGAAGTCAAGGGGAGGCGGCGTGTGTTTAATGGTGAACAACAACTGGTGCAACAGTGCGAACGTTGTTCCTCTCACACGCTCCTGCACACCAAATCTGGAACTACTGTCCATCATGTGTCGTCCTTTTTATCTACCTCGGGAATTTACATCGGTCATTGTAAGTGCCGTTTATATTCCACCACAAGCGGACACGGTCACCGCCTTATGCGAGCTGCATGAGGCACTCACACAGCACCAGACACAACACCGGGACGCTGCGCTTATTGTAACGGGGGACTTTAATAGCGCCAACCTCAAACGCGCAGCGCCGAACTTTTATCAACACATCACCTGCCCCACCAGAGGTGAAAGGACACTGGACCACTGCTACACTATGGTCAAGGACGGCTACAAGGCACAATCCCGCCCCCCGTTTGGCAAATCTGATCACGCCGCCATTTTCCTCATGCCAAAATACAAACAAAGGCTGAAACAGGAAGTTCCGGTTCAGAGGAAGGTCGCGCGCTGGACGGACCAATCGGTGGCCGCGTTACAGGACGCACTCGATGACGCAGACTGGGGCATGTTCAGGAACAGCTCCGACGATGACGTCAACGTGTTTACGGAAGCGGTTGTGGGATTCATCGGGAAACTAGCAGATGATACCGTGGAGACAAAGACTATCACAACGTTTCCCAACCAGAAGCCGTGGGTGGATAAAACCATCCGCGACGCTCTGAGATCCCGCACCGCTGCCTACAACACGGGACTCATGACGGGGGACATGGACCCGTACAAAGCCGCGTCATATAACGTGCGGAGGGCGGTGAAAGAGGCGAAGCAGCGCTACGGGAGGAAACTAGAGTCACAACTCCAACAGAGTGACTCTAGGAGCCTGTGGCGGGGACTAAGGACAATAACGGACTATAAAGCACCAACAACCGGTATGACGAACGCGGCCGTGACTCTGGCAGACGAGCTGAACTCTTTCTATGCTCGCTTCGAGGCTGCAGCTAAGGTCTCCAACAATGCTAGTGTTAGCGGCGCTAACGGCTGCAGACAGGAAGATGCTGCCAGCACCGGAAACGTGCTCGTCATCTCCGAGCATGAAGTAAGGAGAGCCTTCAAGAGAGTGAACACCAGGAAAGCAGCAGGACCAGACGGCATCCCAGGTCGTATCCTAAGAGACTGCGCATACCAGCTAGCTCCTGTGTTCACTGAGATATTCAACATCTCTCTATCTCAGTCGGTGATCCCCACATGCTTCAAAGAGTCCATCATTGTTCCTGTCCCGAAGAAACCCCACCCTGCTTCTCTCAATGACTATCGCCCTGTAGCCCTCACCTCAGTAGTGATGAAGTGCTTTGAACGCCTGGTCAGAGACTTCATCATTTCTTCACTACCAGACACACTGGACCCACTACAGTTCGCTTACCGTCCAAATCGTTCCACAGACGATGCCATCTCTCATCTCCTCCACACATCACTCACTCACTTGGACACTAGAAGGGGGAATTATGTTAAAATGCTCTTCATAGACTACAGCTCTGCATTTAACACCATAATTCCCTCCACACTCACCACCAAGCTGGAGCATCTGGGACTCAGCTCATCTATGTGTCAGTGGATCTCCAACTTCCTAACTGGCAGACCACAGGCAGTAAGGATGGGCGGACATGTCTCAGCCTCCACCACTCTCAGCACTGGAGCCCCCCAGGGGTGTGTTCTGAGCCCCCTGCTGTACTCTTTGTACACATATGACTGTGTGGCCACTACCAGCTCCACCACCATCATCAAGTTTGCTGACGACACCGTCGTGGTGGGCCTGATCTCTGATAACAACGAGACGGCCTACCTGAAGGAGATTAGGAATCTGGAGAACTGGTGCCAGAGGAACAACCTCCTTCTAAACGTCAGTAAGACAAAGGAGCTGATAGTGGACTTCAGCACAAAGCAGGAGAGGAACTACCAGACCCCCGTCATCAACGAGTGCCCAGTGGAGAGAGTGGACAGCTTCAAATACCTCGGAGTTCACATCACGCAGGACCTAG
>NW_024386793.1:0-24326 GCF_900408965.1 Simochromis diagramma
GGCCAAGGGGAATTAACGCAGCAACATCGAAACACAAAAATGAAAGGGGGGTGGAAACGGCTAGGTATGCAATGGGGTGGCCAAGGCAGAAAGTACGTCGGTACGACAAAGTCAGGGTCCGAGAATCAAGTGTCCATGTTGATCATCAACTGGTGCTGATAAGTGTTTAGGAGTGAGCCGGCAGGCCAAAACCATAATGTGCATGGGCAATTATAATAGGCGTAGCGCGAATTAAAAGTAGTATACAAGAGCTACTTTGGTGCTATGCATTGCCTGGCACATGGAGCACAATGGGCATTTTGCAATAGAATACCAGAATTGATTGACACATTGTCAGTTAACAAATGTCAGCTTCATCATTTTGTTGAGCTCTCGTAAAAAAAACAGGATTAATTGCTAAATCTAATAACTCTTTAGTGCACCCTCATTGGAACTTAAAACAGTGTTTGTTTAATGTTTATCTGTCATTTTTCAGACTGACTCACTGTAAGCTCTCAGAGAGAGACTATGAAGCTCTGTCCTCAGCTCTCAGCTCCGAGTCCTCTAGTCTGAGACAGCTTGACCTGAGTAACTCTGACCTGCAGGATTCAGGAGTGAAGCTTCTGTCTGCTGGAGCGAAGAGTCCACACTGTAAAATGGAAACTCTCAGGTCAGGATTTAAAAATTTTCCATTGATGATCACGTTAAACCTGATTTCTATTACTGCATAAACAGGAAATTGATTTTTAAAAAAGTCTTAATGTAGAAATTAGTGTCTGGGGGTTTTAGTGATATTTGTTCACTTTCTGTCTTTCATTTGCAATGAAATGTCCCATCTGCTCCTGAGTCCAAAATCTTTATTTTAGCAATGCTTCATCCACCAAACCTTCTAGTTCGATTCCTGTATTCTGAAGGTTTTTACAGAGCTGTTTGTTCAGATATCAGAATTTGATTTTCAGAAACATTTAGTAATACAAATATGATCAATTGATTATTTCTGACTGAAAAGATGAAATATATATTTGGTCAGTGATATGACTCATTACCTCACTGAAACATAAAATGTAAACAAAAATTCAAAACAATAGATTAATACAAAACAGAGTTTGACTGTTGAGCTTAAAGTGAGCTTGAATGTTATTCACTTCCTGTTTTATTTTGGTAGTTATCGTCTCTGGTTTTTACCCCGACATTGTCTACATTAATTTCAGCTGTAGGTTTTATTGACTGTTTGATTTGTCACTTTATTTAACTATAATTGTTGACTTATAAACTATTGCTAAAATGTATTTTCATTAAAATGCCAAATAATTTATTACTTTATCATCTAATTAGATTATAATTCTGTAAATAAGAGTGATAGTGTGGCCTGTGTGGGTTGTTTTCAGGTTCTCTGCTTCCTCCCACAGTCCAAAAACATGCATGCTGGGTTAACTGGAGATGTGTGATTGTGAGCATAAATGTTTGTCTGTCTCTGTCTAGCTCTATTTCTACCTGGCTACATCACCGTGGTTACTGATGCTGAACCAATAACCTGGTCTGGATCAGGTTATATTCAGAGTTTTTGTTTAACATCAGCTGAAGCGCCTCATTTTCACTGATTCTTTCATTTACAGAAAGCTTTAAGTGACATATAGATTCAGTCATATGTTACTAATATTACTTTTAACCTGAGTAGCGAAAGTCCGCGGTGATCTAAAAATGATGTGCCGGGAGTTGTGCCATTCTCTGCGGCTTCAGTGACCCTCGAGCTCTTGACTAGCTATCGAGTTGGTGGGTAACAGACGTCTCCGAAAACGTCAAAGCACTTTTGCAAATATGCGATATCTTGATAAACCGAAACAATAAAAATATTATTGACTCTGGTCATCTGTTGCCAAGTAGAGGAAAATATAGTGAGACACCAAATGAGTTAAGGCCTCAGGCCTGACACATTCCTAGATTATATGTATTGTAAGCATGCATGGAATCATCCTGTTCTAGTTTCCCTCAGCATGTATCACCTGGACAGTCACGCCAGTGAAGCTTAAGACCCTTAATGAACCGAACATCAACTCGACATAAGCACAAATATGCAATGTGTATGAAATACTTCTGACCATTCTTGTAATAAAAGTTAACATAATGGGAGGATCCTCAAATGGACATCTTCAATAGACAACTTTAATGCAATATCAATACTGTGAGAAATATTATTAGATGGAATAATGCTGTAAAGAATGTTATTAATGCAGTTATAATGATGCAGATTATATGGCAGCAATAAAAGAATTTCTGTATCTCCACAATTGTCTGATGTTTGGGGCTTTCTCTCTAATATTGGAGGCTGTTACCTTACACTGTTAAACAGCTTCAGATGACTGTTGTTGTCCATTGGGAATTGTCACTTTTAAATAAAGTTACATTGAATGGATGTAAATGCATAGATGTTATTGTGACAAAGAGAAAACAATTGTTGACAGATAGATTGTTGTTTTGTGTGTCTGCAGTCTGTCAGGCTGTCTGATCACAGAGGAAGGCTGTACTTCTCTGGCCTCAGCTCTGAGCTCCAACCCCTCCCATCTGAGAGAGCTGGACCTGAGCTACAATCATCCAGGTGACTCAGGAATGAAGCAGCTGGAGACTGGACTGAAGGATCCAGGCTGGAGACTGGACACTCTCAGGTATGGAGAGAATGTCTGATAGAGGAGGAAGAGCTGGAAACATTTCCTGTGTCCTTCACTCACTTCCTGTTTGTTTCCTGCAGATGAGACATGAAAAATCACACATGCAGGAATATTTTCAGGGACAGACACACTGGTCTAACTGGATAGTACATGGATATTTATGTAGGGGTCTCCAAGGAGTCTGTTTGCAGGAACATTAATTATAACTGATAAGTCATGTTGAGAGTTTCATTAAAAGTAGACCTACAGTTAGGTCCATAAATATTTGGACAGAGACAACATTTTGTAACTTTAGACTTTATTAGGTCACAGGTGTACCTGAGATAGTGGGCACTGTGTACCTAATAAAGTGTCAGCCATGTGTATGTTTCCCATGCTGTATGTCCACAGTCTCAGTGACACTGACAGAAGGATGAAACAAGGCTGTGAATCATTTCAGTCTGTGTGTGTGACAAAGAGGCAGACAGGAGCAGCTAACATTTGGAAATGGAAGCTTAAATAATGACAAACTCTACAGTCACAGCTGAATTCACAATAATTTGTTCTCAAGTGCACATTTAGCAGCTAATGCTAATACTGTTTTCCCTTGCTTTCTACAACTTGAGCAGCTATTGCTAAGTAGGCCACTTTGCTCTGCTAAGGATTTGTGTGACCATGATGGAAACTCTGATAAGCTAATGCTGCTAAGCTAATGCTGTTTATGGGCCCTGTTAGAATCAATATTTCATTCTCATTCTGTTGTTTGAGAACAATATTAACACCTCACACCATTATTACACAAGAGAAAAGGGTTTTAGCGTTAGCTACTAATGCTTGTTCACCTCAAATTAGCTTTAGCTGCTAATGGGAGCCTACTTAGCATAAACCCTTCACATCATTATAATGCAAGGAAAAAGAGTCACTCATGGCAGCCAATTTAGCATTAACGTCACATCATTATAACACAAGAAAAAAGGGTATTAGCATTAGCTGCTAGTGCTTATTCACCTCAAATTACCTTTAGCTGCTAATGGCAGCCTATTTAGCATTAACTCCTCACTACTATAATACTAATCTACATCAAATTAGCATTAGCTGCTCATATTGTTATAAGGAAACAGAAAACAGTATTAGCATTAGCTGCTAATAATTATTCACCCCTAATTAGAATAAGCCGCTAAAAGCAGCCTACTTAGCATTAACTCCTCACTTCGTTGTTACCCAACGAAAAAGAGTATTAGTATTAGATACTATCATTTTTAATAATTAAGAGAAAACAGTGTTAGCGTTATTGGATAATGCTAACTCACATTAAATTAGCATTAGTTATTTACAACAGTGTACTTAGAATTAGCCGCTCACATTGGTCATGTCCAAATTCATGGGCTGCATCCTCCTGAGGACCCGGCCTTCGCGGTCTATGTGGGCTGGGTCCTCAGAAGGTCGGGTAGGCCGGAAGTAAACGGTTGGGGAAATCGGACAGTCTAGCCTTCTGATTAGCGTCACCGCTGTCTCGGTGAATTTTAATAAACTCGGCCGTCTGCTCCTTGCTATCTAAAATATAACAGGACACTGGCGTAAATTCTCGACCGTCTCATACTACTGTTTAATTAGTTTTCTGTTTGACGTTTAGTCAGCTGCGTAAAAACCAAGGAGGAACCCACCCGGGGGATTAATAAAGTTTTATTTTATCTAATCTAATCGAATAACTTTAATGTCAGCCAAACTGATTTACTCACGAACAAACAAAACACTGAAAAAAGCCAAACAATAACATTTTTAGGTTGTCTAAGTGACTTATATATTACGTTTAACCGGAGTAGCAAAAGTCCGCGGTGATCTGAAAATGATGTGCCGGGAGTCCACTGCCGTTCTTGGCAGCATAAGTGACCCTCGAGCTCTAGGCTAGCTATCGAGCTGTTGGGTAACAGACGTCTCCGAAAATGTCGAAGCACTTTTGCAAATACGCGATATCTTGATAAACCGAGCAGATATTTGAAGTTTACACAGCTACTTTCTCGCCTGAAAATATGTTAAAAGTTTATTTTGTGACCCAGAAGGATTAGTATGAGTAATTTTAAAACTTAGTAGCTGCCGCCATTGTTGGAAACTGGAGTTTGGCTGGGCCACGCTATGAATTCTGGGATATGGTGGGCCACGAAGGACACACCCGACCCATCCTTCAAATTCGGGGAATTTGGACAACCTTTGGTGCATCGCTCTGACGTAATCGGTCTACAAATGCGGCCTCAGGAGGATGCAGCCCATGAATTTGGACACGACCATTGTTAAAAAGTAAGGGAAAACAGTATTAGCAGTAGTGCATAATGCTAATTCACGTCAACGTAGTATTGGTTAATAAGGGCAGCCTACTTAGCATTAACTGCTCCCTAATATAATGCTAATTCACATCAAATTAGCATTAGCTGCTCAAGTTGTTATAAGGAAAGAGAATATGGTATTAGCATTAGCTGCTAATAATTATTCACCCCTAATTAGAGTTAGCCCCTAATGGCAGCCTACTTAGCATTAACTCGTGACGTCGTTGTAATGCAGGGGAAAAGACTTACCATTATCGGATAATGCTAATTCACATCAAATTAGTTAATAACGGTAGACTTCGTATCATTAGCTGCTGTCATTCTTACAAAGCAAACAGTATGAGCAGTACTAGCTGCTCACATTGTTAAAGGGGAAGAGAAAACGATATTAGCATTAGTTGATAATAATTATTCACCCCTAATTAGAATTAGCCACTAATAGCGTATTGTTAAAAAGTAAGAAAAAACATTGTTAGCATTAGTGGATAATGCTAATTCACCTCAAATTAGCATTCGCTGCTAACATCAGCCTACTTAGCACTAGCTGCTCACATTATTAAAAGGGAAGGGAAAAGTGTTAGCATTATCGGGTAATGCTAACTCACATCAAATTAGCATTAGCTAATAACAGCAGCCTTCTTAGCATTAGCTGCTCACATTGTTATAAATGCAAGGGAAAGTAGTTAGCATTATTTGATAATGCTAATACACATCAAATTAGCAATAGTTATTAACGGTAACACACATCACATTATTAAATTGTAAGAAAAAACATTGTTAGCATTAGCGGATAATGCTAATTCACCTCAAATTAGTATTGGCTAATAACGGCAACCTACTTAGCATTAGCTGGTCACATTGTTATAAAGCAAGAAAATATGGTATTAGCATTAGCTGCCAATTCCTATCCGATCGTTCAGTCTGATGTCACTAGCTGTGTCTGGGCCTAAACTCTGCTGCAGGTCCATATATCAAATGATCACTGTGGCATTACTGAGAGTTAAAACACTGTCTTTAGTCTTTCATCTTTAATAAAATGATCAGCGTTCTGCTCTACCAGGTGTAACAATTGAGTTTAACATCCAGGCATCCATGAAAACGGAATTTATGACATTTAATGGAGTTAGAAGTTAGCAGGAAGTTAGCTCGCTAGCTTCAATCTAAATACAATATAGCATGTCCTGACTGCGGGGTTTTGGAAACAAATTCAAACGTACAGCTTTCTTATCACTTCCAACATAAATGAAGACAGAAAACTAAACAGCAGTGACATTTGTAGGGTTACTGAAGTTTGGCTAGCTGGTATATAATGATGTGCTATGTGACCGTTAGCAACACAGCTATGTTAGCATAATATAAACAAGCTTACTTTGTTTCCACTCGATAAAAGTTAACGTGAGGGTTCTCAGTGGTCAGGAACAAATGTAATCGCATGGCAGGATGCTGTAAAAGGACCAAACTTCAGCCAGGAGAACAACAGAGATAATCCATCCACAATACGAAGTTAGTCATTCATATACTGCTGCATGGGCTGGGCTGTAGCTACATCGTAAGGTTTTAAAAAATGAGCTTAAATAAATGATTAGCGGTCATAAAAGCAGAGGGAGGTCAACGGTGATCACTGACTTTTTTAGGAGCCTTTTGAGATTAAATAGAAGAAAATACAAAGCATTAAACATGTTAACAACACAAAAGCCATATTAAATGCAGACTACTTTAGGCCCGGAATTAGGATTCGTCACGTCATCACTTAATAATCGGATTCACCTAAAGTTAGCATTACCTGCTAATGGCAGTCTACTTAGCATTAACGCCTCACTAATGTAATGCTAATTCACATCAAATTAGCTTTAGCATTAGCTGCTAGCATCAGCCTACCTAGCACTAGCTGCTCACATTGTTAAAAGGGAAGAGAAAACGATATTAGCATTAGCTGTTAATGCTTTTTCATCTAAAATTAGAATTAGCCACTAATGGCGTATTGTTAAAAAGTAACAAAAAACATTGTTAGCATAAGCGGATAATGCTAATTCACCTCAAATTAGTATTAGCTAATAATGGCACCTGCTTAGCATTAGCTGGTCACATTGTTATAAGGCAAGAAATTATGGTATTAGCATTAGCTGCCAATTTCTATTTACCTAAAATTAGCATTAGCGACTAGTGGCAATCTACTTAACATTATCTCCTCACTAATACAATGCTAATTCACATCAAATTAGCATTAGCTGCTAACATCAGCCTACTTAGCACTAGCTGCTCACATTATTAAAAGGGAAGGGAAAAGTGTTAGCATTATCGGGTAATGCTAACTCGTATCAAATTAGCATTACCTAATAACGACAACCTACTTAGAATTAGTTGCTCACATTGTTAGAAATCAAGAGAATGTGGTATTAGCATTAGTTGCCAATGCTTATTCACCTAAAATTAGAATTAGCCACTAATGGTAGCCTATTTAGCATAAACTTCTTAATGCTAAATGAAGTAAATTAATGCTAAATAGGCTTAACTGAAATGAAAGTAATGTTATCTATAGCTGCTGATATTGCTAAAAGGTAAGATAAAACATTGCTAGCAGCAGCGGATAATGCTAACACACATAATAATTAGCTATTAATTACCTAATAATGGCAGCCTTCTTAGCATTAGCTGCTCATATTGTTATAATGCAAGGGAAAAGAGTTGGCAAAAACATTGTTAGCATTGGTGGCTAATGCTAATTCACCTAAATTAGCATTAGCTAATGATGGCTATGTACCTAGCATTAGCTACTGATATTGATATAAAGCAAGAAAATATGGTATTAGCATTAGCTTTTAATGCTTTTTCATCTAAAATTAGCATTAGCCACTAATGGCGTCCTATTCAGCATTAACTCTTCACATCGCAGGGGAAAAGTTAAAATTGAGTAAAAAAATTGTTCACATAAGCTACTCGTGTTGTTTAAAAGTAAGAAAATACTTTGTTAGCATAGGCGAATAATGCTAATTCACCTCAAATTAGTATTAGCTAATAACGGCACCTATTAAGTATTAGCTGGTCTCATTGTTATAAACCAAGAAAAGCATTAGCTGCTAATTCCTATTGACCTAAAATTAGCATTAGCCACTAATGGCAGTCTACTTAGTATTAACTCCTCACTAATATAATGCTAATTTACATCAAATTAGCATTAGCTGCTAGCATCAGCCTACCTTGCACTACCTGCAAACATTGTTAAAAGGGAAGGGAAAAGTGTTAGCATTAACCGATAATGCTAAACTCGCATCAAATTAGCATTAGCTAATAACAGCAGCCTTCTTAGCATTAGCTTCTCACATTGTTATAATGCAAGGGAAAAGAGTTAGTGTAACCAATTCGTCTACTCACCAAAGAATGAGTGAAGCAATATGGATACCAGCAGAGGACAATTTATTTAGGGTCTGATGGCAATTTACCATCGGTGTCCAGCACTTTAAAGGATTGATGGACTATAGCACATCTGTCCTTAACATACCCTCTTAAACATCAGCTTGACACTGATACATCAAAGTAAACTTAACCGACTCTAAGTACAATGTAAACAAAGAAACAAAGACAAGAAGAAAAGAAAAAAAAATATTTTCATCAATAGCCACTTCTCCTAACCAGGAGACAAGTGAATATATTATGTAAAGAGTCTTTTTTTTCTCTGCCCTGGGGTTGTAACACCACAAGCTCCTCAGTCCGTAATCAGAGAGTGTCTATTTGACAATGACCAAAATGTCTTTGGATAGTCTTTGTGAATGCAAAAAACAAAACAAAAACAAACACTGGTGGTAGCTGGCCAGAAAAATAAAGAGAGTGTATGGCACTGAGTGCGGGCGTGTGTGTGAGTACTTCGGTCCAAATAATCGAGGTCCGGATGGATGAATGGATGGCAGCCGCCAGTCCTTAATGGCACCAGCGAGACAGCACAGCAGTAAGGCAGCACAGAGGTGAGGCGTCTGGCAGGAGAATGAACAATAGTCTTTTTTTTAAGGCTACTGCAGAAGGAGATATTCCACGCTAGCTCACCCAAGCTTGCTCTCCGGCACAGCTACAAGCCACGTGAGTTCATAACCCCACAGTGACATACGAACTTGGCTACCAACGTCCGCTTAGCATGGCGGCTAATTGTCGAGCTTGCTAGCTTATCCCCGATTAGCGATTAGCACCTTAATAACCATTACTACACATCACATCATAACAAACACATGATAACACATGGAATAGAATAATATACAGTGGGGCAAAAAAGTATTTAATCAGCCACCGATTGTGCAAGTTCCCCCACTTAAAATGATGACAGAGGTCAGTAATTTGCACCAGAGGTACACTTCAACTGTGAGAGACAGAATGTGAAAAAAAAAATCCATGAATTCACATGGTAGGATTTGTAAAGAATTTATTCGTAAATTAGGGTGGAAAATAAGTATTTGGAATTATTGAACATTTTATAACTGAACACCCAATATAGATACAGTATATACATATATACTGAATATCACACAATATCAGATAACCAAATCAACACTGGGTTACATCAGCATTAACGGATGATGCTAATTCACGTCAAATTAGAAAATATGGTATTAGCATTAGCTGCTAATGGTTATTCACCTAAAATTAGAATTGGCCATTAATGGCGTACTATTTAGCATTAACTCTTCACATCGCAGGGGAAAAGTTAAAATTGAATGAAAAATAGTGTTCACATTAGCTACTCATATTGTTAAAAAGTACGAAAAAACATTGTTAGCATAAGCGGATAATGCTAATTCACCTCAAATTAGTATTACCTAATAACGGCAACCTACTTAGCATTAGCTGGTCACATTAGCTGTGTCCCAAAACGTCGGCTGCATCCTCCTCCATTTGAAGGCCGATTACGTCACAGCCAAGCGACAAAGGCTGTCCCAATTCGTCGACTCCTTCAAATGCGGCCGACAAATATGTCCTTCATTTTCCCGAATTTGAAGGATGGGTCGGGTGTGTCCTTCATGGCCCACCATAACCCAGAATTCATAGCGCGGCCCAGCCAAATTTCAGCTGTTTTAAAATTACTCTTATTAATCTTTCTGGGCCACAAAATAAACTTTTAACATATTTTCAGGCGAGAAAGTAGCTGTGTAAATTACAAATACCAGCTTGGTTTATCAAGACATCGCATATTTGCAAGTGTGCCGATGTTTTTGGAGACGTCTGTTACCCACCAACTCTATAGCAAGCCGGGGGGTTCAATGGTCACTCCAGCCGGCGAGAGCAGCGGACTCCCGACTTCATTGTTTTCAGACCCCCGCTCTTTCGCTACTCAGGTTAAACATGATATAAGTCACTCGGATAACTTAAAAATGTAATTGTTTGCCTTTTTTCTGTGTTGTATTTGTTCCGGAGTAAATCGGTTTGGCTGAGATCAAAGTTATTAGATTATTAGATTAAATAAAACTTTATTAATCCATCGGGTGGGTTCCTTCGGGATTTTCACACAGCTGAATAAACGTTAAACAGAAAACTGATTAAACAGAAGTGTGAGACGGTCGAGAATTTACGCCAGTGTCCTGTTATATTTTAGATAGCAAGGAGCAGACGGCCGAGTTTATTAAACTCCACCGAGACAGCGGTGACGCAAATCTGAAGGCTAGACCGTCCCATTTCACAGCCTCGCACTTCTGGCCTTCTCGGTCTTTGAAGTACCGGGCCCACGTAGACCAGGAAGGCCGGGTCCTCCGAAGGATGCAGCCGACGTTTTGGGACACAGCTATTGTTATAAAGCAAGAAAATATGGTATTAGCATTACCTGCCAATTCCTATTCACCTAAAATTAGCATTACCTGCTAATGGCAGTCTACTTAGCATTAACTCCTCACTAATGTGATGCTAATTCACATTAAATTAGCTTTAGCATTAGCTGCTAGCATCAGCCTACCTAGCACTAGCTGCTCACATTGTTAAAAGGGAAGAGAATACGATATTAGCATTAGCTGGTAATAATTATTCACCCCTAATTAGAATTAACCGCTAATGGCAGCATACTTAGCATTAACTCCTCACATCGTTATAATGCAAATGATGCTAACTTGCATTAAATTAGACTGCTGTTATTAGATAATGATATTTAGAGGTAGCTGCTCACATTGTTATAAAGCAAAGGAAAACGATAGGAGCATTAGGTTCTAATGCGTTTTTGCCTTAAATTAGACGTAGCTGCTAATGGCGGCCTACTTAGCATTAGCAGCTCAGACTGTTGTAATGCTAGGGAAAAGAGTGTTAGCATTAGCCGTTCACATTGTTATAAAGTTAAGGGAAATAGTGTTAGCGTTAGCAACTCACAAACACTAGGAGTCCCAGGCTTCTACCTTTCTACCTTTAAAACCCGGAGAGCAGCCAAATGGCTGGTAGGCTTTTAGCTAAGCTTTAGCTTCAGCCAAGTGGAAGCTAAATTGGCTAGTCATTCATATGTAAATTAGGTTGTTACCTGGGAATTCTGGAGGGAGGGGAGTGGGGGTGTGTGATTGAGGGGGTGGGGGAGCTGCTAAAAGCTGTGAACTTCCTTTTGTGTTTCATCTTGATGCATTCTCAATCATCTAGGGAAATAATTCTCCAAAAGTCACCAACTTGGAGTGTTTCAGTTTGCCATCTTAGGGAGAAATCAACACACATGGGTGTATGTCCTTTGTTGCTGAGATTTATTGATAAAAACAGTACAAAAACCAACCATTTGTACACATAAGCATAATGCTTATTCACATCAAATTAGCATTAGTTAATAACGGCAGCCTATTTAGCATTAGCAGTAAATGTTGACCTTGGCCCACTGGAAAAGTTAAGAACTAAAGATTTAGGAGTGTTTCTCAAGGTTCAAGGTTCAAGGTTCTTTATTTGTCACATGCATAGTTATACAAGTATAACACACAGTGAAATGTAGCCTGACACGCTCCTCGACATGTGCAAAAATTGGGGGGGGTGTAGAGGAAGAACATTATATATATATATATATACAGACATATAGTATATACACTGGGTGAATGTGCAGTAGTAGCAGCAAGCAGGTGAATTCTGTATATTAATATGAATAGACATCTGACTATTTTACAGGATAGACAATATAAACATATTTAAAATTAAAGGAATTGAAATGTACATTGTGCCTTGGTTTAGAGTGTCTGGAAGAGAGTCCTGTCTCAGTCAATTATAGATGATGTGAGAGGGCGGGTGTGTGTGTTTAGGGCACGGATGGCTTGGGGATAGAAGCTCCTCTTGAGTCTCTCTGTCCTTGCCCGGAAGATGCGGAACCTTCTACCAGATTGCAGAAGTTGGAACAGTTTGTTGCCAGGATGGGACGGGTCCTTCAGTATCTGCGCTGCTCTAGTCCGGCATCTCCTGGTGTAGGTGTCCTGAAGCGGGGGGAGAGCAATCCTGCAGCAGCGTTCTGCTGTACGGATCACTCTCTGGAGAGCTTTTTGGTCCTTCACACAGCTGTTCCCAAACCACGATGTCATGTTCTGTGTGAGGATGCTCTCCACAGCGCCTGTATAGAAAATCCTGAGGATCTTTGGAGAGACCCTGAACTTCCTCAGTTGTCGTAGGTGATACAGGCGCTGCCTAGCCTTTTTGGTCTGGACCTGAATGTGGGCAGCCCATGTCAGGTCTGAGGAGATGTGGACACCAAGATACTTGAAGGACTGCACCCTCTCCACTGGAGCTCCATTGATGATGATGGGCTTGTAGTCTCTGTGCTGACCCCTTCTGAAGTCCACCACCAGCTCCTTGGTCTTGCTGACGTTCAGCTGGAGGTGGTTGTCCTGGCACCACGATGCCAGATTCTTCACTTCATCCATGTAGGCCGCCTCATCGTTGTTGGAGATGGCACCCAACACCACTGTGTCGTCAGCAAACTTCACAATGGTGTTGGAGCCATGGGTGGCCACACAGTCTGAAGTGTAGAGGGAGTAGAGCAGTGGCGAGAGGACACATCCCTGAGGTGCTCCTGTGTTGATGGTGATGCTGTTGGAGAAGCACCTGCCCACCCTCACCACCTGAGTTCTGCCAGTGAGGAAGTCCAACACCCACTCACACAGACGGCTGTTAAGTCCCAGATCCCTCAGCTTTGTGAACAGTCTGCAGGGCACTATTGTGTTAAACGCTGAACTGTAATCAACAAACAGCATTCTCACATAGTTACCCTGTTTCTTGTCCACGTGGCTGAGAGTGGTGTGTAGGACGTGGGCGATGGCATCCTCTGTGGATCTGTTGGATCTGTAGGCGAACTGCAGCGGATCTGTGGTGTCTGGGATGGAGGAGGAGATGATGTTCTTCAGCAGCCTCTCAAACACCTTCATTACTACCGAGGTCAGTGCAACTGGCCGGTAATCGTTCAGGGATGAGGGTTTGCTGTTCTTGGGCACAGGGATGATGGTGGATCTTTTGAAGCATGTGGGGACCACAGACTTCGCCAGGGACTCGTTGAAGATGTAAGTGAACACACCTGCTAGCTGGTCAGCACAGCAGCGCAGCAGACGGCCGGTGATACCGTCTGGCCCCGCCGCTTTCCTTGTGTTCACTCTCCTCAGTGCCGCTCGGACGTCATGCTCCGCGATGCTGGTCACCGGGCTCTCGCTGATGACGTCACTGTCCTCGGTAGTCAGGCGGTAGATAGCATTAGCCGCCTGGCTAACCTCGAAACGGGCGTAGAACCGATTCAGCTCGTTGGTGAATGCAGAGTCGGCGTTGATCAGCGCAGTGTCCCTGGCTTTGTAGTCCGTAATGGTGCGTAGTCCGTGCCACATACTCCGTGTGTCGCCCTGGTGGAAGCGGGACTCCACACGTTCCCGGTACCTGCGTTTGGCATCTCTCACCGCGCGCCGCACACCGTATGAGGCCGCTTCGATAGCTCTTTTTCATTTGAGAAACAAATAAATTCTGTTATTAAAACCAGCTTGTCGCGGGGTCCTCTCCTAAACTTCTTCCGAACAAATACAGGCGTAGTCGGAAAGCATTCAGTGTGGATAATTTATTTATTTTGCCGGCCTCCCAGGTGCACAAAAAGTCATTTACAAAGAAAATAGAACTGACTTAAGTCAGCACAAACAAACATCTATATACAAAATACAGTCTGCATGTTACCCTCTCTGTAACAGCTCACTGGAAAAAAGGCAACAGGTGGGCCCTGACCGCCTTCTCTTATACCCCATAGCCCCTCCCACTAGGCGTAATAGTCATCTCTTTATTATTTCTTTTATCAAACCGTCTTTCCCCCTCAGCTTATTTCCTGCTGTAGTCCTACAATACATATATGTATATACAGACATTTATGGCCACTTCCAGGCAGCCTACAGCGTTTCACAATAACACCAAACAAACCAAAAGAATAATGCAGTTCACGTGACCCTTCAAGCGCGCGCGAACCCACTATTTAAACCCCGGAACACCATACCATCGGCTTGCATAACCCCCGTATAATCGCCGATCATAGCGAGTCTCCGCGACCGGCTTTACTGAAGGTAAGTGGGAAAATACGTTGGCCACCCTCTGCGCTGCTCAAAATATACCTCTCACCCCTTTTGTTTATCTGCCCGTTCGCCGAAAAGCCGCGCAGCCACGGTAATTGTAAAAACTAATGGTGGTGGTGCGTGTATGCGCCCAGATCAGCTGTCGGCGGCTCGGGATGGTGTAACTCCGTCACATCATCCCCTTCCACCCGGAGGTTGGCGTTGTGCGGCAACCTGGAGAGATAATCTGCCACTACATTGAGCTTGCCTGGTCTGTGACAGATGATGAATCTGAAAGGCTGCAGTGAAAGGTACCAGCGTGTCAGTCGGCTGTTATGGTCCTTCATGGAATGGATCCAGGTGAGCGCTCGATGATCAGTTTCCAGCTCAAACTCTCTTCCAAGTAAATAATACCTGAGTTTCTCCAGTGCCCACTTAATAGCCAAGGCCTCCTTCTCCACCGTTGAGTAGTTGGTCTCCCGTGGCAGCAGCTTGCGGCTTAGGTATAGGACCGGATGCTCATCTCCCGGGTCCCCTTGGGCCAGCACTGCTCCCAGGCCACTTTTGGAGGCATCCACCTGGACCAGAAATCTCTTCCTGAAGTCTGGGCTCCTGGGGCACAAATCTTCAGCCAACCAGCCCCAGGAAAGACCGGACTTCCTTTTTAGTGCGAGGCCGAGGGCAGTTCTGGATAGCTTCCACTTTATCCATCTGCGGGCGCACCTCACCTCTGCCCACTTGGTAGCCAAGGTAACGGGTTTCCTGCCGTGCCCACTCACATTTAGAGGGGTTGAGGGTCAATCCTGCCTTATGGATTCTTCCCAGGACTTCGGACAAGTGCTGCAGATGCTCCTCCCAGGTGTTGCTGAAGATCACTACATTATCCAGGTAGGCGGCACTATAGGGGTCACACCCCTGTAGTAATTTGTCCATCAGCCTTTGAAAGGTGGCCGGTGCCCCATGTAGGCCAAATGGCATCACTGTGAACTGGAACAGGCCGGCAGGGGTCCTGAAGGCGGTGTACGGTCGAGAAGACTCCTCCAGTGGCACTTGCCAGTAACCTTTACACAGATCCAAGGTGGTGATGTACCTGGCCGCTCCGATCTTCTCCAGCAAGTCCTCGATTCGAGGCATGGGGTAGGCATCAAACTCTGAAATAGAATTTAGCTTCCGGAAATCAATGCAGATGCGTAGGGAGCCATCCTTCTTGAAGATGATGACCACCGGGCTACACCACTCTGAGCAGGACGGCTCTATCACCCCAAGCTCCAGCATCTTCTCCACCTCCTGTCGCAGTTTATCCACCAAGTGTTGTGGAATCCGGTATGGCCGTTGGCGGATGGGATGTCCATCCTTTAGGCGTATCACATGTTCGACAAGGGTGGTCCTGCCGGGGTTAACTGAACACAGAGATGGAGTCTCCCGAAGGATTTGGAGTAGCTCAGCCGCCTGCTGTGGGGTAAGATGAGTCAGCACTGGAGACATTGGATCGGCTCCCTGCTCGGGTTCTGTCTTCCCTTCTCTTGGCACTTCTCTTGCCATCAGAGCTTTCGCAGGGGCCTGGTGGGGACGCTCTTCCCATTCTTTCAGGAGATTCACATGGTAAGTCTGCTTCTGTTTTCTCTTTTCAGGATGATGAATCTCATAGGTCACTGGCCCCATTCTGCGAAGAACTGTGTGTGGCCCTTGCCATTTCGCCAGCAGTTTACTGTTGGCTGAGGGGAGAAGTAACAACACCGTTTGACCAGGTTGAAATTCACGTTGCCGGGCCTGTTGGTCATACCAGGTCTTCTGGCTTCGTTGAGCGTCTCGCAGGTTGACCTCGGCCTCTTCATGGTATCTCCCCAACCGATCTCTCATTTCCAGCACAAATTGCACCACTCCTTTCTCATTTGAAGCAGAAGCAGGAGACTCCCAACCCTTCCGGAGGAGATCCAACGGCCCCTGCACATCCCAACCATAGAGTAGCTCGAATGGTGAGAAACCAGTGGAAGCCTGGGGAACTTCTCTGTACGCAAACAGCAGGAAGGGTAGCCACTGGTCCCAGTCTTTCCCAGTGTCTGACACAAACTTCTGCAACATCCTCTTCAAAGTTTGGTTGAACCTCTCCACCAACCCATCTGTCTGTGGATGGTAAGGTGACGTCCTGATGGCAGAGATGCCTAGCTGATTGTGGAAGACCTGCATCAACCTAGAGGTAAAGTTAGTCCCTTGGTCAGTCAAAATCTCATCTGGTATCCCCACCCGGGAGAACAGCTGTACCAGTGCACGCAGAACATTGGGTGCCGTGAGCGCACGCAGGGGGAAAGCTTCTGGGAAACGAGTCGCATAATCACACACCACCAAAATGTACTGATGACCCCGACTACTTTTTACCAGAGGACCCACAATGTCCATAGCTATCCTACGGAAGGGGGTGGAGATGACTGGAAGTGGCTGTAGCAGAGCCCTGTCAGACTTGCGAGCTGGACATGTTTTCTGGCAGATAGGGCATGTACGGCAATACTTTTGTATGTCTGTGTACATTGACGGCCAAAAGAAACGTGAGCTAACTCGCATATAGGTTTTTTGGCGACCCAAATGACCTGCCCAGGGGAGGGTATGTGTTAGGTGCATAATGAGGGGTCTACAACTAGAAGGTATCACAAGCCGTTGGTGGTCACCGTCAACTGCATACAACACATTTTTGTCAACAATGAACTTCTCTTTCCCTCCCCATTTCCCAGTTCCCCCTTCAGTCACATTAGCAAAGAAAACTTTCAACGTTTCATCCTCCCTTTGCAACAAAGTGATATTTTCTGGTACATCCCATTTCATGCTCTTAGTGTCCGGCCCCTTTGACCATAGCTGCTTCTCAAAGCGGCGTTGGCGGCGGGATTTTCATGGCCCATTAGTGCCACCCTCGCACAGAGTACTGTCAAAGTCTGGCAAGGGTTGGCATCCAGCCTTCATTTGGGCTCTAGTGACCACTGGGCCAGACACGTTTAATTTAGTATTCCCCTTATCCCCCACATCAGTCTCTGTCCACTGTTCTTCTTTTTCATGCAGCAAGTCCATGAGTACAGGCAAGTCCATCCCCAGAATAACCTCTACAGGCAAGTTCTGTACCACCCCAACTGACAACAGGTATGGCTGTTCATTAATAGTCACTGTTACCTCCACTTTTGGGTATGGATGTTTATCACCAAGCACACATAAAACTTCTTCCTGTCTGCTATAGTCCACACTGTTCACTGGTACCAAACTATGCTTAATTAAAGACATAAAACTACCAGTGTCCAGCAAAGCAGTAGCCTGCTGACCATTGACCTTCACTTTTTTATAGCATTGCACATCCACTGGCTGGACCCTTGTGGGCTCCATCTCCAGCCGGGGTGCATAGCAGGCACCAGTGACTTTAGCCTTCCAGATAGGGCATACCGAGGCTTTATGACCTGGCTGCTGGCAATAATAACAAAGAAAGTCCTTACCCGGCCCTCGTAAGTTGGATACCTTGGGGTTCCCGGGTGGCTCTGGGTTGGGTACCTCTTCAGAAGACCTGATGATGGGAGTGGTGGTCGCTGTGGCGTCCCAGATGAGCGTGCAGGTGGTGCTCCTTTACGCGCATTGAAGTACTGTGACACCAGCTTAGTAGCGGTCAGTCCATCTGCTGGCTCATGCTCCCTCACCCAGGTCCTCACCTCCCCTGGAAGTACGCGGATTAACTGCTCCATGATGATAGCTTCTCCCATCTCTTCTTTCGTATGCTGCTCTGGTCGGATCCAGCGCCGATAGAGGCCCTTCAGGCGATAATAGGTCTCAGTGGGGCTCTCACCAGGTGGAACTGTATTGGACCGGAACGTCTGCCGATACGTCTCAGGGGAAATGTCAAATTTGGTTAGCAACGCCGCTTTTAAATCTTCATAACGATGGGCTCTTTCTTCATCCATTGCAGTGTAGGCCTCCAACGCCTTCCCCGATAGCAGTGGAACCAGACGACAGGCCCATTCACTCTCTGGCCATCTCCAGGTTTTGGCAACTCGCTCAAAACGCAACAAATAGTTCTCAATGTCTTCCCCCATCTGATAGGGTGGAATTTTTGGCCCAGCAGATCGCATCCACTCTGAGACTGACTGGTTGAGGCTGTTGATCACTGCTTGTGACTGACGAGAGGGAACCTCCTCTGGGGGATCCCGGTATCCTCTTTGACGTGCAGGTGTAGGCAGTACCATTCTGGGGCTGCTTGCTGTTGTGGTGCTTGGCGTGGCCGTTGCTGCTGTGGTGCTTGCTCCGGCTGGTGCTTGGGCTGGACTTTGCTGACCAGCAAAATCTGATTGCAGCTGAGCGTTGGGAGGGGAAACAGTCCTCAGCCCCCTGAGTTCTGCCAAAAAAACCTCCTCTCTCCTGTGCTGTCCCGCCAGGAAGTCCCTCATCATCGCAATCAGCTCTCCATTTGGGTCACGTGCTGAGGTCGAAGCTGTAGGCAATTCTGGACCAATTCTGCCGGAAACCACCTCCTCCTCCTCTGCTGAAGAAGATGATGGCACTGTGTCCCATGACAGCTCCTCTGCTGTCTTCTCCACCGGAAGCTCATGCTGCTGGGACCGCAGCCCTGTGCGCTTAACTGGGAGGCACGTTTTCCTCTTCCGACTAGCCATCCCACTCCTGACACCATATGTCGCGGGGTCCTCTCCTAAACTTCTTCCGAACAAATACAGGCGTAGTCGGAAAGCATTCAGTGTGGATAATTTATTTATTTTGCCGGCCTCCCAGGTGCACAAAAAGTTATTTACAAAGAAAATAGAACTGACTTAAGTCAGCACAAACAAACATCTATATACAAAATACAGTCTGCATGTTACCCTCTCTGTAACAGCTCACTGGAAAAAAGGCAACAGGTGGGCCCTGACCGCCTTCTCTTATACCCCATAGCCCCTCCCACTAGGCGTAATAGTCATCTCTTTATTATTTCTTTTATCAAACCGTCTTTCCCCCTCAGCTTATTTCCTGCTGTAGTCCTACAATACATATATGTATATACAGACATTTATGGCCACTTCCAGGCAGCCTACAGTGTTTCACAATAACACCAAACAAACCAAAAGAATAATGCAGTTCACGTGACCCTTCAAGCGCGTGCGAACCCACTATTTAAACCCCGGAACACCATACCATCGGCTTGCATAACCCCCGTATAATCGCCAATCATAGCGAGTCTCCGCGACTGGCTTTATTGAAGGTAAGTGGGGAAAATACGTTGGCCACCCTCTGCGCTGCTCAAAATATACCTCTCACCCCTTTTTGTTTATCTGCCCGGTCGCCGAAAAGCCGCGCAGCCACGGTAATTGTAAAAACTAATGGTGGTGGTGCGTGTATGCGCCCAGATCAGCTGTCGGCGGTTCGGGATGGTGTAACTCCGTCACACAGCTGTAAGCTTTATATTGTTGATTGTCATTTACCATATGGAAAAGATATATAAATCTTATAAAGTTTGTATCTGTCTTGTGTGAAACTTGTATGAAAATGTTTTGGATACTTACTAAAACAATATATGAAAGTAATGAGAAAGTGGCCACTTTCATGAGTATGACTTTCATCAAATAAGTTTTTAGTCTTTTCCATATGGGTTATGCCTAAAAATATTTACTCATACATGCTTAGTTTTATAATCGATTGCATAATGATAGAGGTTTGATCCTTAGTAGTCTGTAAAGACTCTGTGTGCCTTCCAGAGTCCTCTGGCATGCACACACCACTTGGGGCCATGAGAGAGGTCGTACCCTCTCTTACTGATTTATGGTGTAGGACAGGGGTCTCAAACTCAATTTAGCTGGGGGCCGCTGCAGGCAGAGTCTGGGTGAGGCTGGGCCGCATTAGGTTTTCCACAAGAAAGGCATGGTTAAAAAATTCCAATCTTCTCAAATCTCTTTATTTTTATTTTTTAACACAAAATATGAAAAATAAATAAACAAATTAAGAATTAATAAGAAAATAAATCAAGCTGTAATACATAAATAAAATAATAATAAGATATTTTTAGTCAGTGAGCTTGTGTGTTTCTTTCAGTCTTCTATATCTGCTGTGTTTAGATTGAAATGTCTGTATTAACAGTTCTATAACCTTCTTCTGAACATGAATGGAACACTGTAGAAAATGAACTGTTCTTCTGAACATGGCTTCTCTTGCCTACTCCTTGCTGCTAGAGACCTGGCAGCGTTTCCTCTCGCATAGCCGAGCCAGATTTGGCCTGAGGGAGGAAGCAGTTGCTACCCTCAGTATGTCTTGAAGATGATCATCCGTAAGTCTGGACCTGTACTTGGACTTATTGAAGTTCAAAGTGGAGAAGAGCTTTTGGCACAAGTATGTGCTACCAAAAAGGCACATGGTCCGCTTGAACATTCGGGAAAGCCGAGGGAAACTAGGGCTCAATTCTCTCAAAAATTGTCCAAGCTTGTCTGCTTTTCCACTCACCTCCCTGAACTTTGCTTTGAGTTCAGAGTTGCACTGCAGCTCAATGAGCTCCATTTGAAGCACAGAAGGGGCATCTTGCACATCAAAGGAGAAGGGGTCCGCAAAAATGTGAAAGGTGGCTCTGTGTGTCTTGAAGTCAGCAAATCTGTGATCAAATTCCTCCTGTAGCCTCAAAATGACATCAACATACTCGTCAGCACTGAATGGTGTGCCTGCATCCACGAGTGCCTTGCATGCTGGGAAATGGCAAAGGTTTGTCTGAGAGAGCTGAGCTTTCCAGAGCGCCAGTTTTGTGGAGAATGCTCTCACGTTGTCATAGGCAGCACTGACAAGTTGCCCCTGGCCTTGTAACGTCTTGTTCAGTACATTAAGCTCATGTGTCATATCAACAAGAAAAGCTGAGTCCATGAGCCATTTGGGATCAGTTATCACAGGAACACTAACTCCATCCTTCTCCATGAAGGCTTCACTTCTGCTCTCAACTCAAAAAGTCTCTTTAATACATTTCCCCTGCTGAGCCAACGTACCTCAGTGAAGTCGAGCACATCCCCATATTCTGACTCCATTTCCTCTAAAAAAGCACAGAACCTTCGGTGCTTTAAGCCCCTGGATCTGATTTGGTTGATGCATTTCACAACAATAGACATCACATTGTCAAACTTCAGGCATTTGCTGCAAAGGACCTGCTGATGGATGATGCAGTGCAGAGCAATGGCCTCCTCCACGCCTTCCTCTTCCAGTTTGTTTTGTGCCACCAGTCCATTTTTCCTCCCTGTCATTGATGGCGCTCCATCTGTTGTTATTCCAACAAACCTCTTCCATGGCAAACCAACATTCTCAATGGCATCACACAGCTTGTAAATATCTGCTGAGCGGTGGTCTGGCCATGCATTGGAATTACTGTGAGCAGCTCCTCCATCACTTCAAAACTGTCATCAACAGCACGGACATACATTGGGAGCTGGGCAGTGTCGGTGATGTCTGTGGTCTCATCAAGAGCGACTGAGTATACACTGAAACCTTTGGCTTTCTCACACAGTTGGTCAGAAATGTCACTTGACAGGTCAGAAATGCGACCTGCTGCGGTGTTGGCAGAAAGGCTGATGTTGCTAAACTGACCTTTCTTTCCCGGACAGACTATATTTGCAGCCTGCAATATGCACTTTTAGACAAATCCACCTTCTGTGAATGGCTTCTGTCATGGTTCGGATTTTGAGGAAGAGACTATGACTGGGATATAGTTTGGGTCAGCAGAGATCATTTATTAAAACACACATTACAGTGTGGGAAGAGCCGGACTTCTTCTTCGTTTGCACAAAGACAGAAAGCTTTATAGTCATTATGACGTCACACAGTTAGACCTTACTGGCAATGATAACAGTTCCTCGCACTCAAAAAGTTCCCCTTATATGGACATCAACTGCTACTTTAGAGAAAAACAAGTGTGTATTACATTGTGCACTTTGTGATAGTGTAGCTCTCAGAGAGACTGTCCTAAGACGACCTTTCTGTTCTTATTAAGTGTGTATGTGAACGTGCGTGTTTTACATAACTCTGTATGTGCATGTTTGTGTAAGCCTGCAAGTGACTGCAGGAGGCCCAACTGGACCCTCTAACTCGAGAGGTGCTTTCGCCACATGATAGAGTATTACATCTAGAATGGGTTTTATCCTACGTGTTCTGAAATAAACAATAAATGATACATGATAAACTGAAGATAAGTAATACAGACTAATGAAGTAATGATGAAATAATGACAGTGCCTGTAAATGATAACCGAGTAACAGTAAAATAACAGGTTTTCCTCGACACTTCCCTGCTTTAGCAATCATCTCACTAACCACGTGGCTCCGACTGCTGCATTATTCTCTTTGGTTGCTTTCTTGGAGAAATCTTGCTGCCTCAGTAGATCTGTTTTAAGACTGGCAACCCGGTTCGCTCTCTCGTCTCCCTGGTATTTTGCATCCACCTCAGCATGTCTAGTTGTGTAATGACGTTTCAAATTGTATTCCTTGTGCAGCGCAACTTTCTCTGTGCAAATAAGACAGGTCGGGGTGCCCCTGTGCTCAACAAAGAAATATTGCATTTCCCACTTTTCCTGAAATTGTCTGTGCTCATCACCAACCTTTCTCTTCACCGCAGGCTTTGAAAAAGACATGTTTGGGGCTATGTGACATTTATAATTCTACTTGGTGTCACTGTCGCATTGAAGTTTCAATCAAGCATTTAGCCGACGGACGGGGAACGTCTCAACGCGTAGAGAACGTCATTTCTGCTTCTTTTTCTTGCAACCGTAGCACGGCGATCGGCAGATAAAAGCCGGTAGCAGTCTCCTTTGTTTTTACGCTCGATGTTCATGTCTTTCATGACGACACGAACACCGTGGCGTTTGCAGATGGTAGAAAGTGCAGGGATAGCGAGCGCAAAAAGGGCGACTGCTCACGGCGCCGGGCTGTTGTTACAGGAGAAAGAAGCGGAAATGACACCGTGACATATAACAAATAACATCAGCTGTTTCTGATGTTAGTTGTTTTGACTGCTTTTACATTATATTGAAATATATGTAATGTTCATGTTTGCTGCAATGCAAACGGAGTGATGCAAATAAAAACATCGAGCCACAAATTACGGTGCGACCCTATAATTAGTCCGGGTTACCGGGGACTGTTGTTGCCGATGAACAGGTGTCGCTATGTGACTGCAGACTAAATTGGGCTGCATTGAGTTCATGACTTTTCTTTTATCCCGCCGCCTACGCATCACTGTGAGAGTTAATATGAGATCTCGCTCTGTGGAAAAATAACTTTAAATCCCACTGACGTGTGTATAAATCTATATACGTATAATGTCCCGCTGGGCAGCAACTTAAAAAAACAACTTTTTTTGAAGTGTTGTGAACGCAGCGCGCTGGGGCGAATGTCGGCGTTTGCCCAATAGAAAGGAGGAAGCCAGCCAGGCACAGAAAGAAAGAAACACTCCAGGGCAACGCTGCTGGAACTTTGACTCATTGAGAAATGTTTCCCTGCTTGCATCAAGCCCGGCTGGTGTCCCCTGAGATCCATATCCCACCCTGATTGGTGGGTTAATTCAGCTCCGCCCACAACACTGTAAAGTGTCATACATTATCAAACTAACATTACATTTTCATATTAAGGTGGGGCCAAAAACTATCGTCCTGCGGGCCGCAATTGGCCCGCGGGCCGCGGGTTTGAGACCCCTGGTGTAGGAGGACACCTACTCTGTGTCTGGTTAAGTATAAGAGCCCTTTGTTAGGGGGACCGCTGGACTCTTAGCACCAGCTTTGGGGTCACAGGGCCACATCTGGAACACACACACACACCTACACACATGCACACACACACACACACACACACACACACACACACACACACACACACACACACACACACACACACACACACACACACACACACACACAC
>NW_024386794.1:0-11497 GCF_900408965.1 Simochromis diagramma
ATATATATATCTATATATATATTATACGTATATACACACATATATATGTATGTATATATACGTATATATATATACATATACAACAAAATATATGTATATATATACGTATATATACAATATATATACATACATTACACATGTATATATACACGTATATATACACGTATATACACATGTATATATACATATATACATGTATATATACGTATATACATGTATCTATATACTAGGGGTGCAACGATACACAAAATTCACGGTTCGGTTCGGTTCGATACTTTGGTGTCACGGTTCGATAAAATGTTCATGCCTTTTTTAATTTGTAATTTATTAAGATTATAAATATTTATTTTAACT
Source organism: Simochromis diagramma (assembly GCF_900408965.1). Classification (NCBI taxonomy): domain Eukaryota; kingdom Metazoa; phylum Chordata; class Actinopteri; order Cichliformes; family Cichlidae; genus Simochromis; species Simochromis diagramma. The sequence goes on from NW_024386794.1 coordinate 355, forward strand.
CAAAAATACAGTTTTTAAATGAAATGTTGCTGAAACAACAAAATAATAAAAGAATAAAAGAGTTTGGAAACGAGTTTATTTCAGAGAAATGTCCTTTTCCAAAATAAAAGCTATGCTATACCCTTCTTCTGGGGTAAATTCTCAGGAGCATATTGAACATATCAGGTCCCCATAAAATGAACCACGCTCTGATGGACCCTCACCTCACACTCATCTTCTGGAGTGCTAGCACTTAGCTGCATATACACAAAAACAACTTAAATAAAAAATGTATTGCACAGAAAGGCCTTCCTAAATATATTTTTAAACATTTGAAATGTTCTAAAAACAAGGTATCAACCACATACAGTTCTGCATTGTTTGGGAATCCCTGACGTATTTTCTATTCTTGGCAGAATATAAAACAAACACACCCAATCCCTGGCATGAAAAATTTTTTTTAGAACCATGTTCTATAGTGGTACAGAAACACATGAAACTTAAATCTGGTAAAGCTATACGTCACATATTTTCTGTTGTGCAGACTTGGCACCATGTAAAACAAACAAACAAACAAAAAAAAACCCACCATGTAAAGAATAAAAAATAAATACAAATAAAGCTATTCTATACCCTTCTTTCTGGGTATATTCTCAGCAGCATATATAACAAATCAGGTACCCATAAAATGAATCACTCTTTAATGGACCTCCCTAACACTCATCTTCTGGAGTGCTAGCATTTAGCTGCATATACAGCATAAACAACTTAAATAAACGGTCCTGTTAAATACAAACCAAAACATAGTTTACTCAATTTCCATGTTCTTCTTCAGAAAAAATTAGGATGTCCACATGTTCTGCTGACAGTACAGATCTGCTTGCTGTGACAATGTCACCTGCTGTGGAAAACACCCTCTCACTTGGGACAGAGGTTCCAGGTACAACCAAGTAACACTGTGCCAACTTGGAAAGATGAGGGTACAAGCTGTGATGTTCCTTCCACCATCTCAGTGGGTTATCATCTGTGGGAATGCAGTCTGCTAACCTGTACAAGTTAATTTCCTCCTCTGCCACTTCGGCTGCAGACCTGGTCCTTGGCTCCTGTGACATGAACAGTTCTCCAAACAACTCCTTCATGGCCGACTTTTTCTCTGGTGGAGATGCTGATGGTGAATCTGAAGAGTTTGCTGCTTGAGTCTCTGCGGAGGTCGCAGTTTCTGTGGTGCCTGCGGCTTGGTCCTGAGGAAATATAAACAACCAAACTGTTAATTGTATTTGTTTAAATAATATTTATAAATCAAGCAGTAGCTAAATAAAATTTCAAAAATAAAAAAAGAATACCTACTTGTTCAATGCTCAAGACAAGTTCTGTGGTGAGTGCTCCATAGACTCTCAGCTGAGTGACATTATCCAAGTGTCGCAGGGACTTGAATCGAGGATCTAAAGCTGTGCACTTGTGTAGGTAATTCTGAAGGGCAGGATCAGCGTATCTCTTCTCCAGGTCCTCCCTGATGTTTTTTTTTTACATCTCTCACTGCTGGGCTGTCATCACCAGACTGCGCCATAGAGTTCAGGATGTTCATTTTAAGTGGCAGGATCATGGATGCTGTTGGAGATGACGCTTCACACATCATGACTGTCACAGTTTTTAGGGTTTTCATGACTGTAACAAGATTTTCAGCCAGTGCATGTTCTTCCTGAGTTAGATTCTGAATGTTCTTCATACTCTTCTTCACAGTATTGTCGGCCATAGCAGCATACACTGCAGCTTGCTGTTCAAGGTATCTTTCCATCATATCATGAGAGGAGTTCCACCTAGTTGGAACATCTTGAATCAGTTTTTTTCCACTAAGCTGCAGCAGTTGCTGTTTTTTCATAAACACATTGCATCCTGTTGTGCTTCTGTGAAAGAAGGAGACAATTCTTCTCATCTTTGCTAGGAGATGGGAAACCTTCTGCACTGCCATTCCTTTCTGAGCAGCTATATTAATTGTATGTGCAAAACATCCGATTTGTGGCCCCAGCCCAGCAGCTGTGACAGCATTAACTATGTTCTTAGCATTGTCAGTAGTTACAGATATTGTCACATTTGGTCGCACTAACTTCCAGTCTTCCACAGCTTCAGAGAGACCTTGGCTAAGTTGTCAGTGGCGTGACTTCGACCAGGCGTGTCTGCAAAACACAGTTTTTCATCTGCCATTGCGGATCAATGTAATGTGCGGTGACAGTGAGGTAGCTCTGCGTAGCTCTTGACGTCCAGCCGTCTGAGGTCAGAGCAACAGCGGGTGCTGCTGACACTGCCGTCTCTAATTTAGCTTTTGTCTCCTTGTACAAAGCAGGAACTGCGATATCGGTGAAAGGGTTCGTGAAGGAATACTGTAACGGGGCTCAAGTACTCTCAGCATTTCCCGAAACCCGGTGTTTTCTACAACAGAAAAGGTCGCATGTCGACAGCAATAAAAGTAGCAATTGCCCTGTCGATTTCTTTTGCCCTTAGAATCATGCGCTAACGGCTGTCTAAATGACTCCGACAAAGTTTGTAGCATGTGCGTTTGTTGTTGTTTTTGGCTGCCTTCACTCGTCTTTGCACTAGGGTGATGTCGGCGTAAATGTGCATTCATATTTGTTGTGTTCCCACCGATGTAATTAACCATGGCGTGGCACATCCGACATACTGTTGTAGTTTTGTCCACAACGCGCTTACCATCAGGGTGATACTTCACACGAAAGCCAAAAAAGTTCCAAACGCCAGATTTCAATGACGGTGGAGGAGGTTCGACTTCAGGAGGCACTGAGGCAGTTGCCATGTTGCAATGAGCTTAGCTTCTGTCTCGCTAGCTTGATTGAATGCATGTGGGTGGAGCTCAGTGGATCTGTGCTCGACAGTGCAGCCTAGGCGGAGTAGTCGAACGCAGATTCACTGAGCGCTCAACACAGACAGCATCGTCAGAAGAAAAGTTGATAAAATAAATTAAAAAATGTATATTGTTCGATACATATGCGTACCGAACCGAAAGCACTGTATCGAACGGTTCAATTTCGATACGAATATCGTTGCACCCCTAATATATACGTATATATATACATACATATATACATATGTTGTACTGGATATTCTCCACAGCACATAAATATCCTTTAGTGCAACAAGAACACTGCAATGAAACAAATTTTCCTGAAAGTTTTATTAATTAGCGAAAATTATCAGTAAAATGTTATAGAGTGTTTTCATAAGTACATAAAGTCAGTAAAATTTTCCAGTACATTATGGTCACATCCTGCAACTTCTCACTGAAATGGAAAAAATGTTTCACAGACTGTTTTGAAAGGAGGCTACAAATGAAAGATGCAATAGTTTTCCTCAGGGATGAGAACATACACTCTGTGTATGTCAACTGACATCCTCATCGAAGGTTCTAACCAGATGAAATGAACACCTGCTCAACAGTAAAAATACTCTTAGAGCTTAAATACTATCCAGCAACTGAGATCTGTTACAATAAGAAGGAAGCTGTCATTAATCAAAGTGTTTTCATGGGCATTCCTTGCTGGCCAGTAGGACGCTTGTAAAAAGGTACCACAGGGGCCTTTGATAAGAAGACAATTAGACAGAAAACAGCTGGATGAATTTCCTTTTTTATCCTTCTGTGAATTGATTACAATCTGACAGTGTTGAGAAGTAAGGAGAGCCAGTCACACTACTTTGATGTAAAGATTGGGATGGGTCTCACGGCCAAGTTGCATGACACCTGCTACAGACCTTCAAGAAAAATCTCCCCAATCTGAAAGAAAAGATAGATGAATGTTATCTTATGACTAAACTGCTGATATTTAAAATGCAAAAGACAAACATTCAAAAGGTCACAAAAACGATGAAAATATGAGACAATCTCAAACCTGAACATGAGGAGGGGCACTGAGCACGTATGTGATGGCACTGACGAGGTCTTTTGCTTCCAGAGACTATCAAAGAAGTTAAAAGTGCTTAATGACTTTTAGCTGAATAATCACATCAACAATTCTGTAGGAATTGTAGGAAATGAAGGAAGAATAATTTTACCTTATATTTAGTGTATACAGCAGCTGCTTTATCAGAATTATCTCTGTAGAGGCGTGAACAAATTCTGTCTCCACAAGCCAGGAGAAATGCTCTGCAAAATGACATAATGAGGATTCTTCAAGAAGTACTCTGTGTGCATCTCATAACAGCTGACATTAGTGTTAAAGGTACTTTGGAGCTGGTTACAGTGTCTTTCAAAGGCTTACTGTGGCCCGGATATGAGTGTTTTCTGCACGCAGCTCCTGCCTCAGGCCCTCAGTCAGCGCAGTTACAGCATACTTGGTGCAGGTGTAGAAATGTCCGTCAGCATTAGCAAACACTTGATGACCGCACACACTGCAACAGAAGGCTATTTACAAGCTGCTAATCAAATCAGCATTTACCAACATATTCTGATTTGATCTCAGGCCTTAGTGTTACAACAACAATGGCAACAGTTACTATATAGTTTAACATCCCTCTCTTTTTGTCTGCTTATCTAATTTGGGGTTCTGGAGCCTCGGGTACAGCCTGGACAGGTTCCAAGTCTGTCACAGGGCTAACACAGAGACACAGACACGATTCAACTAAACTAACCCAACTAACTGCATGTCTTTGGACTATGTGGGAAAGTGAGAACTCCTGCAGACACAGGGAGAACATGCAAACTACACAGAGAAAGACACTGGCCAGATGCTGGATTTGAACCCAGAAGTTGTGAGATAACAGTGTTAACCAATGCATCACCGTGCTGTTGTGCTGTAACTTAACAGTTTCTATTAATTTATAATCACTTAGTTATAATACTACTACTATAATAATACATTTTATTTGAAAGCACCTTTCAGAACACTCAAGGACACTGTACATGGTAGAATAAGAAAAGCAACATAAAAGCAAGAAGTTTACACAATCATAACAGCATAAGACATAAAACAAATTTAAAATAGCAGAGTGGAGAGGTTATGTGGGAAAAGCTATTTTGAACAAGTGAGTTTTGAGGTGGGACTTAAAAAGAGAGAAGGAAGAGATATTTCTTAAATCAGGAGGTAGGGAGAGAGAAAGGGAAGAAGAAGATCTCAGACATCTCAGACATCGAGATGGGGCGGTGATCTGAACCAGATAAGAGAGATATGGAGAAGAGAGATAATTAATAGCCTTAAATGTGTACAAGAGTATTTTGAAATTGATATGATATTTGACCGGGAGCCAATGAAGCTGCTGCAGGACAGGAGTGATGTGGTGGATAGATGGGGTCCTGGTGATAATACGAGCAGCAGAGTTCTGGACGCGTTGGAGCTTGTGGATGGATTTTTGAGTAAGACCAAAAAGAAGTGAATTACAATAATCAATCCGGGAAGTAACAAGGCTATGGACAAGAATGGCAGCGGCATGTGGGGTGAGAAAAGGACGGAGACGATTAATGTTGCGCAATTGAAAATATGCAAACCGAGTGACATTGTTAATGTGTGAATTGAAAGAGAGAGTACTGTCGAGGATGACACCCAAGCTTTTCACAGAGGAAGAAACGAAGACCGGCGAGTTATTGATAGTAACAGAGAAACTGTTGGTTCTGGATAATGTTGATTTAGTGCCTACCAAGAGAAGCTCGGAATTATTACTTATTTATGTATTAATTTGATTTGGTTGGCCTGCATTTTTTCTTTGATGATTTTCACAGTAAACTCAAAATCTTTTAGTTCTGAACTGATAGCTGTCCAATGAAAGTGATATTAAGATGTCCCTTATGGTTTTAGGATACTGTTATTGACATTTTTAATTGGCTTTATTGGCTATAGTGAGGTTCTTAAATGGGGAGATCAAATGTGTGCTGTGAAAAAAGTCCATTGTGCAGAGTTGCCAAAAGAATGACTGAATCATAAGATATTTGTATTATGATTAAATCAATAAACTTAACAAGCATACCCATCACTGTCCATCAGTAAAATAAAACTCACCTGTTTATGTTTATGATGTGCCCATCGTCCACATTTCTCTCTTTCATTGACTGATAAGCTTCACGTGCACAGATACACAGTGCAAGAACGTTCACCTGTAAGAAACCAGCAGTGAAATAAACAGTAAAGAACATTTTTGGAATCATCCATCCATCCATTCACTTCCGCTTATCTTCTTTCAGGGTCACAGGGGGCGCTGGAGCCTATCCCAGCTGTCTTAGGGCAAGAGGCAGGGTACACCCTGGACAGGTCGCCAGTCTGTCGCAGGGCTAACACACAGACAGAGACAATCATTCACACTACACATTCGCTCCGCATTTACACCTATGGGCAGTTTTAGTATTTCCAATTAACTAGGGATGCACCGATACTGGTATCGGGTATTGGCCTCGATACCACATTTTCTAAAGTACTTGTACTCGTTAAAAGTCCCCCGATACCGAGGACCGATACCACGGTCTGAGACCTGTCTATGTTTGAGCGGCATGTAAGGGGTTAATCACAGGCGTCGAGTGCCCGCCCCCAGGCCCCGGCTGCAGCTCAGAGCGGGGAGAAAGCGAGGCGAGACATATCAGCTGTGTGGAAGTATTTCAAAGTGAATGAAGACTCGAAAACAAAGGCGGACTCCAAATTGTGCTCAGCGAAATTGTCCAGAGGAGGCTCTAAAGGTAGCGCATTTAACACAAGCAATTTAATCAAGCACCTAAAATCCCAACACAACAACGAGTACAAAGAGTTTACCCACGCTTATTAGCACAGTGGAGCATAGCTGATGCTATAGCAGTGGGACGGAAAATAGTTGGGCATTTTAAACATTCCGCCTTAGCCTACTCCCGCCTCCAGGACATTCAGGGACAGCTCAACCAGCCAATAAAGAGACTGCAGCAGGACGTACAGACGCGTACAGACGCGCTGGAACAGCATGCTCCAGTCCCTCATTGAGCAAAAGCGAGTGCTGGGCGTGTATGTATCCGAGCACGAACTCCCTGACTATCTCACCGCTCACCAATGGGCTCTTATGGAGACGACTGTTGCCATCCTCGCCCCCTTTGAGGAACTAACTAAAAAAGTGAGCAGCTACGACGCACTAGCCTCTGATGTCATCCCAGCTGTGACTGTGCTAGTGAGACTTCTAAACAGAGAAACAGACGAACAAATTTAAAATTAAATTTTGTTTTTTTATAATTATTTATTCTGTATATGTTGCACACAAGATGCTTTTCATTTTAAATAAATGTTCTTAATTCCAAACTAGTCCCTTGTTTGTTTGTTTTTTGTTAAATTATAGGACTAAAGCTGTTACCTGCAAATTTAAATCATTTTTTATTAAGTACTCGGTATCGGTATCATCAAGTACTGAAATGCAAGTACTCGTACTCGTACTCGTACTCGTTTCCAAAAAAGTGGTATCGGTGCATCCCTACAATTAACCATTCCTTTAAATACTTTAATATGTAGTACACAACAACATATTACTGCATACCAACCATGACAATTTTTTTTCTAAAATAACGCTTACATCCCACATGTTTTTCCAGCCACTGGTTTTGCCATTTAGCAGCGCCTCTGGATGAGCCAAGCCAGCGTTGTTGATGCACACGTCCACGCCTTTGTGCTGCTCCTTGATCGTGGCGAACATGGACAGAATCTCCTGCTCTTTGCTCAAGTCACACTTGAAAGGCACCAAAACACCAGGGTGGCTGGCGCTCTGACACTCTGCTGCCAGTTTCTGAAAACAAAAAGCAAAAGATGATACCTTCATAGTCACCATTGCATTCAGATTCTTGTGGTAAAAATACTCTGGTAAAAGTTGAATTATCGATTAAACTCCTTTACTAAGATAAAGAGAAAAATTCCAGGCTCTGAAATGAATTCAAAGCATAAAAGTAAGAAGATAGGGACATTTCAATTATTTTGCAAAGGAAACATAACCTTGTACAACTTCAACATAATAGCAAAATTAGACATGGGAATGAAAATAATGAATATATGAGTATAGTCAGGGGCTAAAATGGGATTTGCAGATGTGAGAACCCTAAGATCACTGTAGTGGTTATAGGAGTGTGAGGAAATGAATCAAGAGTCACAATAGGCTCTATTGAGAGATCCAGCAGATTTTTTTTCTCTACAGGCTGTGATCAGCTGACCTGTGCTGTGGCTGTTGACCCGAGGTTTACTGCTCTTTGTGGATTTACACAATTCATCAGTATGTAAGTAAGTAAGTAAAGTAAGTAAGTAAAGTTTATTTATTAAGCGCTTTTCATAGACAGGTAGTCACATAGCGCTGCACACAGATACGATAAATAGCAAAATGCACAATATACAAAATATACAGTTTAAATGTAAATTAAAAATATAAAAATGTAAAAAGCATTGGTCAACAGAAAGCTTGTTTAAACAGTACAGTTTTTAACTGTTTTTTTTTTTTTATGTATGTAAGATATCATGTCTGACTTCTGTCTCCTATACTGCCAACATACTGTTTATAATTTTGTTTATTATACTGCATAGTACACAACTTGTATCTGGTATTGTGCAGCTCATTTTAACCCATGCATATTGACCAATATGTACAGCATAAATGATTTATTGTAAAACAAAAAGTCTGTCGCTTGACAGCCATTATATGATGTCCACTTGACAGAGCTACATAACTGCATATTTGCATAACATTAAAAAGTCCTTTGCATTAGAGTTTTACATTAAGTGTTTCTCTTCTGAAATCGAGTTTGTTATTTCAGAGCAAACCTGTATTTTCCCCACGTCCCTGGCGCAGCCCACCACTTTCATACCGAGCCGGACCAGCTCCACGGCTACAGCCGCCCCGATCCCGACCGAGGCTCCGGTCACCAGAGCCACTCTGCCCCGCCAGCGCTCCATCACAGACAGTCGTAACCAGCTCACGCACCAAAAGTATGAAGAGAGGGACGTGCCAAGATAGATATCCCTGACAGAATTAGTTTCCTCTGCGTCGTGAGCGCGCACCAGGTAGGGAGAACGGATCCAGTTGACTCCGCCTCCATTCCAACCAAATTACTTGAAAATAGTAAGTAGTTACTATTACTTCTCCAAGAAGGTTATCCAGTTACTTTACTGATTACGTATTTTTAAAAGTAATTATTTCATTTTAAAAACATGATACACAACCTGAATACGTTATAAAGCAATAGACCTTTCAGCCCAATTAGATTTTTTTTCTGCATAATCCATCTAAAATTGGATCACTTGAAAAATCCTCTTTTAAAAATTGGTTTTATTATTTTTAATCTTTTAACTTTATGCACATTGAATCAAGCAAAAAGTGACATAATATGGAACAACCTATGACTTGAAGAAATTTGTGTAACATTTAAACCTATTTTGTGCACATTCAGGCATGTAAAAGAAACAATTTTTTTGGTGTTTATATTGTTTGTCTGTGATTTGGACAACCAAGCCTGTGCTCTCAACGCAGGGGAAACAAATTCTGCCGGGGACAACTACCTTGACATGACTGCCACAATAAAAACTGAAGTGAGTGAGCTAATTAATTTGTAACATTCTGTTAATATTAAGTATTTGTGACCATTCGGCCTCTGTCAAGGATTTCCTCGCTAAGATTAGAGACAATATGGGAAGAATCAATAATTCCCCAGTCATGCTCTATACAGCAGCAAAGAGACATTTAACTTTCAGGGGGAAATGCTTTTTTAGGATGAGTCCTTCCATTTTGGACAAATGGAAAACTTGTGAAGGTCATCAGCATTTCATAGCTCAACAACCAAGAAGGAAAGAAGGCGTGATTTGGTAATACTTTATACCAGAATTGTGACTCGCAAATTAAGAACTTCTGAGGAAGTTGAATTTTTAATCATGAAAGGTTTTGTTTTTTTTTTGGGGTTTTTTTGTAAAATAAAAAACTACACCAAACATTGTTATTATATTGGATACAGAAACCCTGTTTTAACAATTAAAACTTTAAACGGCCATTTTTGTGCACCAACTGATAGAAATGAACTTTTACACAGAGTCAGGTTTACAGAGTTATAATGGATGATGAATTGCAACTCACCGGTTTTATAGTAACATATAAACATAAACTGGCTGCCATCCCAGTTTCTTGGTCTCATCTCAGCATGACACAGCAGAAAAAACTTCATTATTATTAATTTTATTATTATTATTATTGTTATTATTATTTGTGGCAGTAGTATTAGTATTAGAAGCATATCTAGAAAAGAACACTGTCCCTACTGTGAAACATGGAGGAGGCTCTGTTATGTTCTGGGGCTGCTTTGCTGCATCCGGCACAGTGTATTGAATCTGTGCAGGGTACAATGAAATCTCAAGACTATCATGGCATTCTAGAGAGAAATGTGCTGGCCAGTTTCAGGTCATGGGTCTTGCAACAGGACAATGACCCAAAACACACAGCTAAAACACCCAAGAATGGCTAAGAAGGACATTGGACTATTCTAAAGTGGCCTTCTATGAGCCCTATATATATACACATATGTGTGTGTGTGTGTGTGTATATTATATATATAAAAAAACACCCAGCACGGTTTATCCTTCAAGCTCGGGTCCTCTACCAGAGGCCTGGGAGCTTGAGGACGATCTGATTTCCTCGTGTCAGCGTTGTTCCCACATCATCATAATTAATGTTGTTCCAGGTTCAACATTGCAAGTGACCAATCACCTTCTTGTGACGTCATTCCTTTGCGACTTCGAAATACCCGCCTTCGAGTATTTCGAAATACAAGTGAAGAAGCGAGAAACCGCCGCCTGTCTGCCGAATTTGAAGTCAATTCGCCTGTCCGCCGAATTTGAAGTCAATTTAGGATACTTTTCTTTAATAAACGGTAAGCATTATACATATGTTCCTCACTTGGCTTGCTGTTTGTTTGCTAGTGATAGGCTACTTGACGACAGCATTAGCTAACCAGTGTTACGGTAAGCATTATACATATGTTCCTCACTTGGCTTGCTGTTTGTTTGCTAGCGATAGGCTACTTGACGACAGCATTAGCTAACCAGTGTTCTCTAGACCAGCGTTCCCCAACTTTTTGGGTGTTTCGTGGCCCGGGGGTTGGGTCAGGCAAAATTGCAGTAGCTTCCCTGATCATTTTACAACATAAGTGAAGAGAATCTGGACTAAAGGCCTAGACTTATGGTTGTGTGCTGAA